>NC_089250.1:126120987-126423492 GCF_963930625.1 Muntiacus reevesi | reverse complement strand
GTCGATGGACATGTAAGTTTCTTCCATGTCCTGGGTATTGTAAATACTGATGCAATGAACATTAGGGTAGGCTTGTCTTTTAGAATTGTGGTTTTCTCAGGTTATATGCCCAGTATTTGGATCTCTGGGTAATATGGTAGATTTATTCCATTATTTAAGGGATCTCCATACTGTTTTCCATAATGGCTGTATCAATTCACATTCCCACCAACAGTGCCAGAAGCTTCCCTTTCTTTCACATCCTTTTCAGAACTTATTGTTTGTAAATTTATTGATGATGGCCATTTTAGCAGTGTGAGGTGATACCTCATTGTAGTTTTTATTTGCATTTCTCTAAAAATAAGCAATGTTGAGCAACTTTTCTTGTGTTTATTGGCCATCTGTCTTCTTTGGGAACCTATCTGTTTAGGTCTTCTGCCCAATTTTTGATTGGGTTGTATATTTTTGTGATATTGATCTATATGAGTTGCTTATACATTTTGGATATTAGCTCTTTGTCAGTTCCTTTGTTTGCAATTCTTTTCTCCTATTTTGAGGGTTGTCTTTTCAGCTTGTTCATAGTTTTCTTTGCTGTGCAAAAGCTTTTAAATTTTATTCAGTTAAGTTTGCGACCCCATGAATCACAGCACGCCAGGCCTCCCTGTCCATCACCAACTCCCAGAGATTACTCAAACTCATGTCCATCGAGATGGTGATGCCACCCAGTCATCTCATCCTCTGTCGTCCCCTTCTCCTCCTGCCCCTAATCCCTCCCAGCATCAGGGTCTTTTCAAATGAGTCAACTCTTTGCATGAGGTGGTCTAAGTATTGGAGTTTCAGCTTCAACATCAGTCTTTCCAGTGAACACCCAGGACTGATCTCCTTTAGGATGGACTGGTTGGATCTCCTTGCAGCCCAAAATTCTTATTAGGTTCCATTTACTTATTTTTGGTTTTATTTCCATTAATCTAGGAGGTGGGTCAGAGAGAATCTTGCTGTGATTTATGTCAAGGAGCTTACTGCCTATGTTTTCCTCTAAGAGATTTGTTGTTTCTGGCCTTACATGTAACTCTTTAATCCATTTGAATTTATTTTTGTGTATGGTGTTAGGAAGTGTTCTAATTTCATTCTTTTACATGTAACTGTCCAGTTTTCCCAGCATCACTTATTGAAGAGGCTATCTTTTCTCCATTGTATATTCTTGACTCCTTTGTTAAAGATGAGGTGCCCAAAGGTGCATGGGTTTATCCTTGGGCTTTCTATCTTATTCCATTGGTCCACATTTCTGTTTTGTGTGCCAGTATCATACTGCCTTGATTACTAGTTTGTAGTATAATTTGAAGTCAGGGAGGTTGATTCCTCCAGCTCTGTTTTTCTTTCTCAAGATTGCTGTGCTTTGTAGCTTTTGTGTTTCCATAAAAATTGTGAAATTTTTTGTTCTATTTCTGTGAAAAATTAGACAGTGCATATTGTGTAAAACAGAAGATCTCTTTGGTAGAATTTAATAACTTCAGTTTCTCTTCTACAGCCAAAGCATAGAGTATGTAGAAAATAAAGATTAAGATTCATTTTTATAATGAGGAGTTATAATGAAGTTGAACTTCTACTCTAATAATTCACCTATGCTAAAGTTGGGTTCTAATAGAGGAGTATTGAGATCCTGAGATATGGTAGAGGACTTGGGTAGATGCTTTGAGAACCCCAGATGTCTATAACAATAGGATCTACGCATTCTAGCCTGTACTTTGTCACCTAGAAATTTCTTTCCCAGTAGTATACTGGCAAGGCTTTTTCAAAACAAAGCTAAGTTGATAGTTTGGAAAAGACACCTATGAGTTTGCAGTTCTATGCATTAGTGGTTTTATATCTCTGATGTTCAAGCATATAAGTCAAGGAAGCAAAGTGTAGAGGAAGAAGTAACCTATTTCATTGTCATAGTCAGTGATCCAATGGATAATTTATACTTCTATTCCCTACAAAATTAGAATCTATGGAATTGAGATTCTGTTTTGGAAGGATGCTGGAGAGGCATTTTCCTCCTAGAAGATAAATTTTGCTAAATATAAAGCCTGACAATGACTTAAACATTTTAGGTTTCTCTTGTCAGTAGATATGTAAGTGGACAAGAAATAATACTATACTGCTGGAAGTAACTAATCTTTGGGATCAGGAAATGGGATTGCAATGTAGCAAGGACAAAGAAGTGTATTTTTGAGTTCAGGATATTCATTGAGGTACCTCTCTGTGATCCCACGCTGAGTGATGAATTTAAGTGGGCAATTGTAGGAATGATGGACTGAAAAGAGCATAGTAACCAGATGTTCATGTACTTTAGGGTTAAATATCTAAATTATTTTGTTGAGCAAGCAGCTGAAGTCATGAGATGCATTAACTGAGCAGGTTGAGGAAAATCTGGAATCTAGTATAAAAGAGAAAAAAATGATTGTTAATTATAGATTCTAAGCTAATTGCAGATGGGAGAAACTGGGTGAAATATGGAATGTCTATATTATTTGTTAAAACTGCATATGATTTTACAATTATTGTTTCAAAATAGAGTCTATTTTTTTAAGTAAGCAGGGAAAAATTTTCAGGGTTCACTATATCTTATCTTAGAAACTCTCTTATGAATATGTATGTAAAATTTTGACTGGCCATGATTTTACAAAAGCAATTATAACATGTGAGGAATATAATGTGAGGCACAGATAGATGTGGGGAGTACAAGTGGTAGAATGGAGAAGAAACTGCTGGCATTCTACTCATAAAAATGTTAGCATTAATTTTTCCTGTGCCTAACTCTGATAGCTTTCTCTGGCTGGAAGAATAAATTCTACTCTTGCACAGGGACAAGGGTAAGTATTTATTAATACTAAGAAGTCCCTACCTCTGGAAATAATCTCAAAGTATGACAACTGAAAAACACTGTGTGTTTATCTTAGTTTTCCTGCCATTTAGGACAACTCTGAATCATGTTTTATACCATCTGCCAGAAATCACAGTAGGTGGTTACCTACAACACTGACATGCTCATTAAATACTACATATTGACTGCCATCTTTTCCCTCTCTTATTTCACACACAAATACCAAATTTCCTAGGACCACCTGCTAAACAAATTGTTGCTGCTGTTGCATCACTAAGTGACTCCATGGACTGCAGCACACCAGGCTTCCCTGTCCTTCATTATCTCCTGGACTTTGATCAAACACATGTCCATTGAGTCAGTGATGTGTTAAGCATATGTTGCTATAAAGCATATTAAGAATTTCACTTCTCTCCTTTTCTCAGCTATTTATAAGGCCTCCTCAGACAAACATTTTTCTTGGATTTCCTTGAACATTTCATGCAAAGATGGGCACAATAAAAGACAGAAATGGTATGGACCTAACAGAAGCAGAAGATATTAAAAAGAAATGGCAAGAATACATAGAAAAACTATATAGAAAAGGTCTTAAGGAACCTGGACAATCATGATGATGTGACTACTCACTTAGAGCCTAACATTCTAGAGTGTAAACTCAAGAGAGCTACAAGAAGCATTACAAAGCTAGTGGAGGTGATGGAATTCCAGTTGAGCGATTTCAAATGCTGGTAAAGTGCTGCACTCAACATATCAGCAAACTTGAAAAACTTAGCAGTGGCCACAGGTCTGGAAAATGTCAGTTTTCATTTCAGTCTCAAAGAAGTGCAATGCCAAAGAATGCTCAAACTACCACACAACTGTACTCATTTCACAAGTTAGAAAGGAAATGCTCAAAATCCTTCAAGCTAGGCTTCAACGGTACATGAATAGAGAATTTCCAGATGTACAAGCTGGGTTTAGACAAGGCAGAGGAACCAGAGATCAAGTTGCCAACATCTGTTGGATCATAGAAAAAGCAAGGAAATTCCAGGAAAACATCAATTTCTGCTTCACTGCCTATGCTAAAACCTTTAACTGTGTGGATCACAAAAAAATTGGAAAATTCCTAAAAGAGATGGTGATAACAGATCACCTTAGCTGTCTCCTGAGAAACCTGTATGAAGGTCAAGAGGTAACAGAACCGGACTTGGAACAATGGACAGGTTCAAAATTGGGAAAGGAGTATGTCAAGGCTGTATATTGTCACCTTGTTTATTTAACTTATATACAGAATACATCATGTGAAATGTAGGGCTGGATGAAGCTCAAGCTGGAATCAGGATTGCTGGGAGAAGTATCAGAATAACCTCAGATATGCAGATGACACCACCCTAATGGCAGAAAGCAAAGAGGAACTTTTGCTTTTTTGATGAAGAGCCTCTTGATGAAAGTGAAAGAGGAGAGTGGAAAAGCTGTCTTAAAACTCAACATTCAAAAAATTAAGATCATGGCATCCAGTTCCATCATTTCATGGCCAATAGATGGGGAAACAATGGAAACAGTGACAGACTTTATTTTCTTGGGCTCCAAAATCACTGTGGATGGTGACTGCAGCCATTAACTTAAAAAGACACTTGCTCCTTTGAAGAAAAACTATGACAGACAGTTTATTAAAAAACAGAGACATCACTTTGCCCACAAAGGTCTGTATAGTCTAAGCTATAGTTTTTCCAGTAGTTATGTATGGATGTGAGAGTTGGACCATAAAGAAGGCTGAGCACTGAAGAATTAATGCTTTCAAACTGTGGTGTTGGAGAAGCAAGGAGCTCAAACCAGTTAGTCCTAAAGGAAATCGAGCCTGAATATTCACTGGATGGACTGATGCTGAACGTGCATCTTAAATTGTGTATGAGGAAATGTTATTACAAAACAAAGTTATAATACTAGATTTTAGACTGATAACTGTCTTTTTTTTTTTATTTTTTTTTTTAGGGCATTAGCCTCTTAAGTCATTCAGAGAACAAAAAGTGGAGTTATAAACCATTGTTATAATAATACTAGTTTATAATTGCCCATGAATTTACTTTTATTGGGATCTTTATTTATTCATATAATTTTTGGTTACTGTCTACTGTCCTTTATTTCACACATAGGTCTCTTTTCAAATTTCTTGTAGCAGTGATCTCATGGTAATGACCCTCTGTTTTTGTTTATTTGGAAATACAATGATTTTCCCCTCATTTTTAAATGATATATTTTTCTGGATATAGGACCTTGACAGTTTTTCTTTAGCATTTTAAATATGCAAATTAAATGGCATTTAACTTAGCACTTAAATATGTAAGCCGATTGCTTTATGGCCTTCAGCATTTTGATGAGAAATTTCTTATAAGATGATATGTTATGAGTTACTTCTCCCTTGCTTTGTTCAAATTTTTTCTGTCATTGTTTTCCAACAGCTTGATTTTAGTATGTCTCAATGTGGGTCTGCCTGAATTCATTATACTTGGACTCACTGAGCTTCTTAGATATCTGTTATTAATATTTGTGTCTTTTGATAAAGTTGAGAAGTGTTTAGTCCTTATTTCTTCAAATAATCTTTGTGCACATTTCTTGCTTTCTTCTGAAGATTCCACAATCTCCTACAAGTCCCAGGTGCTGTACACTTTAATTCAGTCATCTTCAATTTCACTTATTCTTTCTTTTGCTTTCTCAAATCTGTCTTTGAATGGCTCTAACATATTTTACATTTCAGTTATTATATTTTTTTCAGTTCTAGATTTTTTTAAAAAAATTATATCTTTATTGAAATGTCCATCTTGTTAATGTATCATTTCTTGGTCTTCCCTGATAGCTCAGTTGGTAAAGAATTTGTCTGTAATGCAGGAGACCCTTGTTTGATTCTTGGGTCGGACAAGATACACTGGAGAAGGGATAGGCTACCCACTCCAGCATTCTGGCCTAGAGAATTCCATGGATGGAATGGTCCAAAGAGTTGGATACTATATGAGTGATTTTCACTTTTAGTGTATCACTTTAATATATTTTCTACAACTTTCTCTAGTTCTTTAATTGTCTTTAAGACATTTGTTTTAAAGTCATTTAGTAGGCCACCATCTGATCATTTTCAGGTACAATCTTTGTTGTTGTTGTTGTTGTTTTTTCTGTCTTTGAATGGACTACACTTTCCCATCTTTTGTATGCTGTGTGATTTTTTTTTTTTTTGATGGACACTTTACCTCCAAGGTACAGTTCACAGACAATCTGAAACAACCCTGTTTTACCTAAGAATGTGATTCTGTTGTTTTAGGTTCTAATAATTTATCTCAGTGTCCTCTTTCCTATTTCTTCAGGAGGTCCCTGGTGACCTAGTTCAGGTAGATATGTTCCTGAGGTAGGTATATATGAAAATGTTCTTGTTCTTATTTATATTATGGTACTCCAATTCAAATTTTAAATTATAGTGTGCACTACAGAAGCATAAAGAGTTAGACATATAAGGGCCTTTAAAAACACTTATTCCAACATTATAATTTTACAGATAAGCCATTTGAGTTCTCAGAATAAGTGCTGGTTATTATCAAGCTTGGAACATGAACTCATGTTTCTTGAAAGCCAGGTCACCATTTACTGCACTAACACTTGTTGCTTTCAGTGTAAAATACAGACTTTATCATTAAAAGATAAGGGATTTGTATATTAATCACTGATTTTAGGTGGTGTAATTATACATACACAATGGTGTCAAAATGAGAGAGATCAGTTGGTGGAAAACAAGAAAAGTAAATTCTCATTGCATGAACTATTATGTACAAGTGCCAGTGATTTATAGGATAGTTCTTAAGGTCTGTGTATTTGAAATTTCCTTTGCACCATTAGGAGTCCTTGATTGTAGGAAGAAATATGCAAACTTTAGATTCTGAGAAAAGAAAAATGCAGTGGTCAACAAACTCACATACTGACAGAACATTACATAACATTATGCTCAGTGTTTAACATTTAAATATTATTTTTCAAGTTGTATACAAAAAAAGTACAAATGGCTTTGAATAGGCCATGGTTTGCCTAATTCATAAAAGAAAATGTGCAAAATGCCTTTGGTGTTCATTCCATTGCACAGGGAAGAATCCTATCCTCAACAGATTTCAAACACTTGTTTCTTTTAAATTTACTTTTGCTTTTATTTCCTTTGGTTTAGGAGACATATCAAAAAAAGTACTGCTATGATTTACATCAAAGAGTGTTCTTCCTATGTTTTCCTCTATGAGTTTTATGGTCTGGTTTGACATTTATATTTATACGTTTAATACATTTGAGTTTATTTTTGTATTTGATGTTAGAGAACATCTTAACTTCATTCTTTTACATGTAGCTGTCCAGTTTTCCCAGTAGCACTTATGGAAAAGACTGTCTTTTTCCCACTGTATACTCTTGTCTCCTTTGTTGTAGATTAATTGACCATAAATGCACAGTTTTTGCACAGCAAATGAAGCCATTAGCAAAACAAAAAGACAACTTACTGAATAGGAGAAAGTATACGCAGATGATATGACTAATGAGTTAATAGCCAACATACATACAGAGCTCATATAACTCAACATCAAAACAAAAAACCCCAATAAAAACTGGACAGGAGAACTGAATAAACATTTTTTCAAATAGGAAATGCAAATTGCCAAGAAGCAAATTAAAATATGCTCAACATCACTAACCATCAGGGAAATGCAAATCAAAATCACAATGAAATATTACCACACACCTGTCAGAATGGTTATCACCAAAAAGAACATAGTAACAAATGTTGGTGGGGATGTGGTGAAAAGAGAATCCTTGTATACTGTTGAAATGTAAATTGGTGATGCCACTGTGGAAAACACTATGGAAATTTTTCAAAACACTAAAAGTAGAATTACCATATGAGCCAGCAATTTCACTCCTAGGTATACAGTCCAAAAAACAACACACTAATTCTAGAAGATGTAGGTACCCCAATGTTCATAGTAGCATTATTTACAAATGCAAAATACAGAAGTGACTTAAGTGTCCACCAACATGTGAGTGGATGAAGAGATGTGATATGTGTATACTATGGATTACTTTCAGTTATAGAAAAGAATGAAATTTTGCCATTTGCAGCAATATGGATAGGCCTGGAGGCAATATGCTAAGTGAAATAAGCCATACAGGTACAAACAAATACTATCTGCCCTATTTTATTTGCAAGTTTGAGTGTATGTTGACAAATCATCTGATGAATTCAGTCTAAGCCACTGGGATATAAGGTTCAATAGTTAAAAGGAAAAGAAGCTAAGAAACAACTTTTGTATACTTATCATGCAATATGCATTGTAATTTATAGTCATAATATAAATAATATATGTACTTTTTACATATATGTAAACAATATAAGTACAAATATAAATAATATGTACTTTTTGTACAAAGTGGTGTACAAAATTAGACAAGTTAATAGTACTTACATAAAATATGGTGAGCACTGAATAGAATGTAGGCTCAGGGTGTAGAAGAAACACAGAGGAGCAAATATCAGCTTTTGGCTCTGAGATATGCCAAAGAAGGTTGTGATAAATACAATGCTTTTAAGATCAAAGTATTTCAAATATAGTTCATACATTTAAGATAAAAATTATAAAGTTGTAATAGTTTTACTGTCTATGAAACAACTTCTAACTGCTGGTAAATATCTATCCCATTAAATTGTTAATAAAAAGAACTAATGCAAATAAGAAAGTACCAATTAAGAACAGAAAAAATCAAAACATTTAAAGTTCCTCTTGCATTTGCACATCTAACAGGTATTGCTATGGCAACTCAGTTATCCTGAGATATTCAAAAATTAAATGAAAACAGCATAATGTCTACAAGCAATAAATGCTGGAGAGGGTGTGGAGAAAAGGGAACCCTCTTACACTGTTGGTGGGAATGCAAACTAGTACAGCCACTATGGAAAACAGTGTGGAGATTTCTTAAAAAACTGGAAATAGAACTGCCATATGACCCAGCAATACCACTTCTAGGCATACACACTGAGGAATCCAGATCTGAAAGAGACACGTGCACCCCAATGTTCATCGCAGCACTGTTTATAATAGCCAGGACATGGAAGCAACCCAGATGCCCATCAACAGATGAATGGATAAGGAAGCTGTGGTACATATACACCATGGAATATTACTCAGCCGTTAAAAAGAATTCATTTGAATCAGTTCTAATGAGATGGATGAAACTGGAGCCCATTATACAGAGTGAAGTAAGCCAGAAAGATAAAGAACATTACAGTATACTAACACATATATACGGAATTTAGATAGATGGTGGCGATAACCCTATATGCAAAACAGAAAAAGAGACACAGAAGTACAGAACAGACTTTTGAACTCTGGGGGAGAACGTGAGGGTGGGATGTTTTGAAAGAACAGCATGTATACTATCTATGGTGAAACGGACCACCAGCCCAGGTGGGATACATGAGTCAGGTGCTCGGGCCTGGTGCACTGGGAGGACCCTGAGGATTCGGGTGGGGAGGGAGGTGGGAGGGGGGATCGGGATGGGGAATACGTGTAACTATATGGCTGATTCATGCCAATGTATGACAAAACCCACTGAAATGTTGTAAAGTGATTGGCCTCCAACTAATAAAATAATATTTAAAAAAAAAAAAAAAAAAAAAAGAAAATCAACACTTTCATTATTATGCTTTTAACATAAAGATGACAATCATTTGAAACAGTACTGTACAAAATTTTTAAAAAGATAATATTAGATGATGTTTATAGGTAAACATTCTTCAAGCTCAATTGGTAAAGAATCTGCCTGTAATGGAGGAGCCCCAGGTTTGATCCCCAGGCTGGGAAGATCCCCTGGAGAAGGAAATGGCAACCCACTTCAGTATTCTTGCCTGGAAAATCCCATGAACAGAGGAACCTTGCGGGCTAACAGAGTTAGACACAACTTAGCAACTAAATCACCACCAATGAATTCAGGGGAAAAAGTTAGGAAAATCCACCATCCCCAAACCTCATCATCTTAAACAGTTCTTATCCTCATGTGTGCATATCTGATGGTAGGATGGGGAAGGTATGGAGGCAGAGAAAGGGGTTAGGGAAAGTAAATATAAATAAAATGTTAACATGCAAATAATAAAATGTGACTTCTGAAAATTAGAAAGCAGATCAAAAGAAATGATTATAGCCTTCTTAAAAAAAAAAAAAAAAAAAAACTTGGCATTGAAACATGAGATCTTTAAGTGTACTTGGATCCAAAATAATAATACTAAATTATGATACTGCATGCAGTCCAAGGGACTCTCAAGGGTCTCCTTGAGAGACTCTCAAGACTCTCAATATCAATAACCTCAGATATGCAGATGACACCACCCTTATGGCAGAAAGTGAAGTAGAATTAAAGAGCCTCCTGATGAAAGTGAAAGAGGAGAGTGAAAAAGTTGGCTTAAAGCTCAACATTCAGAAAACTAAGATCATGGCATCCAGTCCCATCATTTCATGGGAAATAGATGGGGAAACAGTGGCAGACTTTATTTTTTGGGGGCTCCAAAATCACTGCAGATGGTGACTGCAGCCGTGAAATTAAAAGACGCTTGCTCCTTGCAAGAAAAGCTATCACCATCTTAAACAGCATATTAAAAAGCAGAGACATTACTTAGCCAATAAAAGTCCGTCTAGTCAAGGCTATAGTTTTTCCAGTAGTCGTGTACAGATGTGAGAGTTGGACTGTAAAGAAAGCCGAGCGTTGAAGAATTGAGGCTTTTGAACTGTGGTGTTGGAGAATATTCTTGAGAGTCCCTTGGACTGCAAGGAGATCCAACTAGTCCATCCTAAAGGAGATCAGTCCTGAGTGTTCACTGGAAGGACTGATGTTGAAGCTGAAACTCCAATACTTGGGCCACTTGATACGAAGAGCTGACTCATTGGAAAAGACCCTGATGCTGGGAAAGATTGAAGGTGGGAGAAGGGAATGACAGAGGATGAGATGGTTGGATGGCATCACTGACTCAATGGACATGGGTTTGGGTAAACTCCAGGAGTTGGTGATGGACAGGGAGGCCTGCCATACTGCAGTCCATGGGGTCACAAAGAGTCAGACACAACTGAGCGACTGATGTGAACTGAACTGAATGATACTGCAAGTGCTTCTTAAAAGCAAATTTTGAGAACCATTTATGATGGTGATTAACTCACCTTCTCATAGACTCTTCAGGCCAGAGTGAAGAAAGTGACAAGTAAGTAGGAGATAACATATTGCAAGTAATGTGAGAAGTAAAAAGAAGGAGCACAAATATTGGTATGAATGCATATAATTAATAGACTCACAGTAGATAATATGCAGCAACTGAGTAAACAGAAGAAATTTCCCAAAGAAGCTACGAGAATATAACATTTTAATCTCAGAAGTAACACTTAGCATTTTCTCTGCCTTATAGGCTGTAGTTGAGCATTTGTCTGATGTTTATAGCAGGGACCAATACAGGGATAATTCAATAATAATTTTAAAATTCATGTTAAGAGGGTTTATAAATTTTGTACATTCTGTAAATGTGAGGCAAAATGACTCATACTATTTAGTTTTCCTAAGAACACAGGGATACTTTATGATACCATATATATTTAGCTCTAGTTCAGCAATCACTTCTTCAAATCAGACACATCTTAGAATTTAAGCACAGAATGACAGAAAGAAATTGAAGGAATAGTGAGAGGCCCTAGGCAGTAATGTTTTTTCAGCTTTGATGTGGGAAATAGAGACTTTAATGAAATTAATATCCCTCCCTTTGACCAAAGTTCTATTTGCAGCCTATATATATATATTTACTTGAGATAAAGATCCTTCTAGAAGCAGCTTGCAGGCAAGCAAATATTTGACTATCATTACCAAAGGTTAAGGGAAATATTACTGAAATATCTGCCTAAAGAAACCAGAATTGGATCCAGGTTTAAGCTCTCTGATATAAGTACCTTAGTGTTTCAGAGGCTTCATATAGTAAAGTTTTTTTTTTTTTTTTTTAACCTCAGTGACCCAACAGTTGTCCTTACTCAGTTTGCTTTCTTCCAAGTGATAAGGACCCAAACTCCCTCCATTTTGTCTTTGTCTTCCTCCCAATTCTCATTGTCATCTCCATTCAGCCAGCAGATGGAGAAAAAGAATGTGAGGTATGGTGGTATGTAGGATGATTTCGTGAGCCAGGGTTAGAAGTAGTATGTATCATTTCTGTTCACATCTTCTTGGCTGTAGTCCAATGACATGGCCTCACCTAACTCCAAAGGAGGCTAGAAAATACAGCTTAGCTGTGGGAGTTGGGTGAGCAACCAGTAATCTGGGCAATTTATCTCTTCATAGATAAAGATTTTTATTTCCTGAGTTTACTTTCTATGAGAACAAGGAAAAATTATATACTTATCAATTCTATTTTTCAGGTATGTGTGTGTGTGTCTGAGTTTCAGTAATTACTCTGTCAAAACCCACTAAAGCAGAAGTTTGCCCACACTCTCTTATTACTCTCCTTTTAGTATGCCTTTCTGTTTCAGGTTATACCTCTTCTTTGACTTCAAACTTCTGACAGAACCTAGTGTTCCCATTATTATATAAAGATATTCAACTCTTCCTAGTGTACAGGTAGTCTATATTATTTTCTGGATCTCGAATCCTTTCAAATGGAAATGTTTGTTGCTTCACGATTTTAAGCACTAATAGCCGTAACAGAATGCAAGCTAAAGTTTTAATGAAAAACTGCATAGTGTTTCTCACAAAATTGTTCTTAAATTCACTGCATCATAATCTGAGGTACTTGTTAAACATGCAAAATTTAAACCAGAAATTGGGAATTAGAATCTTCCAGAGATGACAGAAGTCAACATTAAAAAAAAAAAAAAATACCTCATTATTTTACTGCACATAAATTTTAAAAACTATAGGCTTAGTAGTACTGTTTTCTCACATATTTGAATTCTTACAGTAACTTTAAAAAAGTAATTTGTGTGTATGTATGGCAACTATGACATGTGGAAAGAAACATTGAGCGGGAAAGTGAAAGTGTTAGTCACTTAGTCGTGTCTGATTCTTTGTGATGCCATGGACTGTAGCCCACCAGGCTCCTCTGTCCATGGAATTTTTCAGGCAAGAATCCTGGAGTGGGTTGCCATTTCCTTTTCCAGGGGATCTTCCTGACCCAGGGATTGAACACAGGTCTCCTGCATTGCAGGCAGATTCTTTACCATCTGATCCAGGAGGAAAGCCAATTTTGAGCATAAGGGCTGAGGATGAATAACAAAGCTACTGCTGGTATTTTGTCTTTGGGCAAAGCACCTGATCCTCAGTTGTTTGGTCTGTAAGTGGTATCATAATAATGAATTAGTTAATGCATGACAGTACAGAGGTGTTCAATACCCAAGAACTGACTGCTAATCTGTCAAAATTGTAAGCTGATAAAAATCTGCTTTTTTCACTGAAAAGATAATCAGGTAGGTGAAAAAATCAATACTAAGGTGAACAGATAAAAAATTAATGTTTCAACAGCTATTTGCTTTTGTTTTTAACATTTAAACTTCTTAGACATTACTTACTGTAACTTATCCAGCTGTCTCTTCAGTCTAACCACAATTCTGTCCCAGCCACAAATCCACATACGTTTTCCCTTAAGCCACAGTACCACTTTTCTGTTCCTGGACAAATTATTATTCTATATATTTTTTTCCCCTCAGCTTATTTACCTAGAATATAGTTCACTCTAAAATTTATTGGCAAAATATACCTCTTACAAAGTTCTGTTTCAAATTCCACTATTTCCAAGACATCCCCTGGATCTATTTCACTTCATGGAGTTGGCTCCCCACTTCACATATTTCTGTAGTGTACTGATGAGCGAGTGAGTCGCTGTCATGTCCGACTATTTGAAACCCCGTGGACTGAAGCCTGCCAGGTTCTGTCCAGGGAATCCTTCAGATCAGAACACTGGAGGGGGTTGCTGTTCCCTTCTCAACCCAGGGATTGAACCCAGGTCTTCCATGTTGCAGGCAGATTCTTTACCGTCTGAGCCACCAGCAAAGCCCAGTTTATTTATGGTATGTTGATTTTCACAGATTTTAATAGGCTGAGCAAAAATATTTATTGTATATGCCAGATGTCTAACAATTAGTAGTAGCTGAATGGAGTAATATGGGAGTGTAGGGGGGAAAAATGATCCGTTACCTTTATGGACATTACACAAGAGCCAGAATTGACTGCTGATGTCTGTTATATCAGTGGGTGCTGAGAATGACCATTAGTACTAAATGTTTATATAGAATAATTTACACCCAGAGGGATCAAAGCCAACTAGAATCTGGCACACCATATTGTGGCACAAGTTTCATTTAAACTCAAGTTATAAAACTTTTGGCAGATATTCAAAGATGTTTGTGATGAAAGGATACTTGAATTGTTTGTGTTATGATTACACCCAAAGTACTGAACTCACTTCTCTGAGGTCTTCAGTCTTTTAATCCAGGTAGTTCAAGTGGATTTTTGAAAGATCATTTCATGAAGGGAAAGTAATGTTCAAACAGACTCTGGTTGCTTTCACAAGCCTATTCTCATATTAGACATATTTAGGATAGCACAAGTTATATAAGTAATCTGTATTTCTAGTAATCTGTATTCTCTTTGTATTCCTAGGTATGGGCTGGTCAGCAAAAACCATCTACAAAAAAGCAAGCAACCACTGCTCGACAAAGTATGAGTAATACAAGCAGTTTGGTGTTTCTTATTCAACAGCACAAGAGTAACATCAGAGATAGTCATGCAAAAGGGACATTGTATATTAATATAAAATGTCTCAAGGCACAAATGTAAAGAACAGACTTTTGGACTCTGAGAGAAGGCGAGGGTGGGATGATTGGAGAGATAGCATTGAAACATGTATATTACCATATGTGAAATAGATTGCCTGTCCAGGTTGGATGCATGAGGCAGGGCACTCAGGGCTGGTGCACTGGGACGACCCTGAGGCATGGGATGGGGAGGGAAGAGAGTGGGGGGTTCAGGATGGGGGACACATGTACATCCACGGCTGATTTCATGTCAATGTATGGCAAAAACCACTCTAATATTGTAAAGTAATTAGCCTCCAATTAAAATAATTAATTTAAAAAAAGGTCTCAAGGGATTAGAGAAATTGCAATCAAGGGACTGAGAGCTAAAGTATAAAACTTCATGGAAATCTCTGGAGGATCTGTTACAAGGATGGAAATTATTTATTCAGATTTCTGCCAAACACACACACCTCTATGAAAACAATGATACCTAGATTTTAGATGTTCTATTTTTCTATATTTTAGATTATGCATAATTCACATAATTACTAATATGGGAAATATTAGATAAACTTCAATCCAAATTGAGCAAAACAAGTATACTGTTCATTACAAAACTTTTTTTTGTCAAAGTAAGACACACATCCTGGAAGCAAGCATCTTGTGAATTCTAAGACAGCACTAAGTGAAAACTCTGCTCCTAATACAAAATTCAAATCTGAACCAGGCTGTAAATTAGCTTCTTTACAAATAAACAGGATACTCAGGTAAAAAATAGCAAACTGTTGATAGTAATCAGTACTACAACAAAATGAGATGGGTTTCCTGTAGCTTCCAGGTGTCTTCATGATTGAAATAAATGACTCTTTAAAAAAACAACACAAAGTCAGTTAAATTTATAAAGAGAAAATGATGTCTAACTTCACATTTTAGAATATATGTAATGTACATATATTTAAAAAAAAAAAACTATTTTAAGCTCAACATATGTCGCTAGGAAAAACAAAATACAACAACAAACAACTCTATAATCTAAGTTCCCGAAGTGAAATTAAATACATTAACATGTCTAACAGAAAATACTATTTTATTGAAAAGCCTTTTGATAAAGACAGTTCCTTTAAATTATACCCTAGTTGTTGGGAATTAAGTTTCTAGAGATATAGAGATGGTAACACAAAGGCAAAAATCATTTCGTTCATTACTGGGAGAGTAATGTCAATATCAGCTGTGCAGGCTGAGGCTGGAGGGACATTTTTCTCTCCAGTAGCACCTGGATTTCTGAGGAAGGACCTCTGTGACTGGAGAAGTGGGGGAGAAAAGGAAAGGGAGATGACAAGAATATCAAAGTGTCATGTTTCTTGTTGTCTGCTTCTGGATTTCAAAGGAGAACTGCCCATGAACCTCTGGGCATTCCCCACTTCTCCCACTGGCCCTGTGGAATTCCCAAAACCCCAGATACTAAGTCCACACCTCATCTCTGCTGTGGACTCCTTGTGCCCACTCGCTGGTGCACCCTTAGGATCCAGTGCCTATAAAAGAAACCACAAACACGATATAGTGCCATGTTCTGGGATAAAAAAGGTTTCTAATAGCCAGCTTGTTGAACTATAAGATTCAAAGACAATAGAAGTCTTAATTTACAAAGATGTCTGCTACTTCAAATGTGAAAGGAAAAACTAAACATTATGAAATATCAAAGATGGTAAAACCAACAGAAAATGGTAATTCTCCAGCAATTAAATTCAAAGGCACAAACTACTGCAATCTAATAAAGAATTCTAAATAGCTGTCATGAAGAAATTCAATGAGTTACAAGAAAACCTAAAAGGCAATTCTATGAATTTAGAATAGAAATAATGAATATAAGCAGTTCTCTACCAAAGAGATTGAAATTCTCAAGCTTCTACAAGTTGGGGAAAGAACTGGACATAACAAATCCAGGAACATAACAGAGTCACATTATTATTTCAACACAAAAAGACCTTCTCCTAGACACATAATGAAACTGTCAAAAATCAATGACAAAGAAAGAATCTTAAAGGCAGGCAGGGTAAAAAACAAAGTGACCAAGGCAACCTACTAAGAAACTCTCCGTAGGCTATCGGCAGATTTCTTAGTAGAAACTCTAGGTGGGCCAGAAGAGAGTGAAGTGAAATATATTGTTGTTGAAAGATAAAAACTGTCAGTCAAGAATGTTTTATCTGACAAAGTTATTTTTCAGAGATGAGGGAGAAACAACAGCTTTCAAAGGCAAACAGAAGCTGAAGGAAGTTAGTACCATTAAACCTAACTTGCAAGACATACTGAAAAGATGTTCTTCAGGCTGGAATGAAAAGAAGTTAATCAGAGAAAGGAAAACACATGAAAGTATGTAACACACTGGTATCACTGGGGGAAAAAAACAATAAGAAAACTGTAACTTTATATTAGAACATTGTTTTAAATAGTTAAGTACATTATAAAGGAAAATAATATTTGAAATAACTATAACTGCTATAATTAATTAACCAATTCAAGCATCAATTCAGTTCAGTTCAGTTGCTCAGTCATGTCTGACTATTTGTGATCCCATCGACTGCAGCATGCCAGGCCTCCCTGTCAATCATCAACTCCTGGAATCCACTCAAACTAATGTCCATCCAGTCAGTGATGCCATCCAACCTCATCCTCTGTTGCCCCCTTCCCCTCTTGCCTTCAGTCTTTCCTTAGTATCAGAGTCTTTTCAAATGAGTCAACTCTTCGCATAAGGTGGCCAATGTATTGGAGTTTCAGCTTCAACACCAGTCCTTTCAATGAATATTCAGGACTTATTTCCTTTAGGAAGGACTGGTTGGATCTCCGTGCAGTCCAAGGGACTCTCAAGAGTTCTCCAACACCACAGTTCAAAAGCATCAATTCTTTGGTGCTCAGCTCTTTTTATAGTCTAATTCTCACATCCATACAGGACTACTGGAAAAACCATTGCTTGACTAGACAGACCTTTGTTGGCAAAGTAATCTCTCTGCTTTTTAATATGCTGTCTAGGTTGGTCATAACTTTCCTACCAAGGAGCAAGCGTCTTTTAATTTTATGGCTGCACTCACCATCTGCAGTGCTTTTGGAGCCCAGAAAAACAAAGACTCTCACTGTTTCCACTGTTTCTCCATCTATTTGCCATGAAGTGATGGAACCGGGAGTCATGATCTTAGTTTCCTGAATGTTGAGCTTTAAGCCAACTTTTTCACTCTCCTCTTTCACTTTCATCAAGAGGCTCTTTAGTTCTTCACTTTCTGCCATAAGGGTGGTATCATCTGCATATCTGAGGTTATTGATATTTCTCCCAGCAATCTTGATTCCAGCTTATGCTTTCTCCAGCCCAACACTTCTCATGATGTACTCAGCATATAAGTTAAATAAGCAGGGTAACAGTATATAGCCTTGATATACTCCTTTCTCTATTTGGAACCAGTCTGTTGTTCCATGTCCAGTCCTAACTGTTGCTTCCTGGCTTGCATACAGGTTTCTCAAGAGGCAGATCAGGTGGTCTGGTATTTCTATCACTTTAAGAATTTTCCACAGTTTCTTGGGACCCACACAGTCAAAGGCTTTGGCATAGTCAATAAAGCAAAAGCAGATGTTTTTCTGGAACTTTCTTGCTTTTTCGATGATCCAGCAGATGTTGGCAATTTGATCTCTGGTTCCCCTGCCTTTTCTAAAACCAGCTTGAACATCTGGACGTTCATGGTTCACGTATTGCTGAAGCCTGGCCTGGAGAATTTTGAGCGTTACTTTTCTAGTGTGTGAGGTGAGTGCAATTGTGTGGTAGTTTGAGCATTCTTTGGGATTGCCTTTCTTAGGGATTGGAATGAAAATGGACCTTTTCCACTCCTGTGGTCACCGCTGAGTTTTCCAAATTTGCTGGCATACTCAGTGCAACACTTTCACAGCATCATCTTTCAGGATTCAAAATAGCACAACTGGAATTACATCACCTCCACTAGCTTTGTTCATAGAGATGCTTCCTAAGGCCCACTTGACTTTACATTCCAGGATGTCTGGCTCTAGGTGAGTGATTACACCATCGTGATTATATGGGTTGTGAAGATCTTTTTTGTAGAGTTCTGTGTATTCTTGCCACCTCTTAATATCTTCTGCTTCTGTTAGGTCCATACCATTTCTGTCCTTTATTGAGCCCCTCTTTGCATGAAATGTTCCCATGGTATCTGTAATTTTCTTGAAGAGATCTCTAGTCTTTCCCATTCTGTTGTTTTCCTCTATTTCTTTGCACTGATTATTGAGGAAGGCTTTCTTATCTCTCCTTGCTATTCTTTGTAACTCCACATTCAAATGGTATATCTTTCCTTTTCTCCTTTGCTTTTCACTTCTCTTCTTTTAATATCTATTTGTACAGCCTCCTCAGACAGTCATGTTGCTTTTTTGCATTTCTTTTTCTTGAGGATGGTCTTGCTCCCTGTCTCCTGGTACAATGTCACAATGTCAATTTAAGCATAAAAAAGAGGTAAAATGAAAGAAGTCCCTTGCTGTTCAGTGGTTAGTACTCACCGCTTTCACTTAAGTGGCAGAGGTTCAATCCCTGGTCACTAACTAAGATCCTGAAAGCCACTCAATATGACCAAAAAAAGAAAGAAGACACAAACTGGAACATTATAAACAGAAACACAAAATGTAGTTAATAATACACTACATATTTTAAAGGTGCTAAGAAAATAGGTCTTACTTAAAAGTTCTTATAGCAAAAGAGAAGAAAAACCTTTTGTAACTAAATATGGTGACAAGAGGTTAACCAGGTTTATTGTAGTGATCAATTTGCAATCTTTATGCTGTACATCTGAGATGATATGCTAGTTATACCTCAAACAAACCCAAAACCTAAAAGATGAGGAGTAAAAGGGTAGAGCCTTTATAGGGAAGTGAAGATAAGTTGCTTTTAATATAAAATGGGCTGTCTGAAGAAAACAGAAAGAAAGGAAAGACACTGTTTATGGAATCAGAGGAATTAATACTGTTAAAATATCCATCTATAAATTCAATGCAATACTCCCATCAAAATTCCAAAGTGAAATCATGTGATCAAATTAAGAGAAATATTTTCTCAGATTTCATTACATATGTTAATTGTTATATAAAATCAAAGTCAAAAAGAAATAAATTCTAATGGTGTACTTCCCTGGGATAGAAGAAAACAATTTTAAAATTTGTACAGAACAATAAAGGACTCTAAATAACCAAAATAATCCTGAGGAAGAAGAAAAAAAGCTGGAGGTACCACCTTTCTTGATTTCAAACTATCAGCCACTGGTATAAAAACAGATACACACAGACCAACAGAACAGAATAAAAAGCCCAGAATTAAGCACCCAACATAAAAGGTTAACTGATATTTGACAAGAGACCCAAAACATCTAATGGGGAAAAATACACAAGCGACAAAATCAACAATCAATGAATGGGACTACATCAAACTTAAAAGCTTCCATATTGGGAAAACAAACAAACAAAAAATTAACAAAATGAAAAGGCAACCTATAGGATGGGAGAAAATTTCAGCAAACCATATCCGATAATGAGTTAATATCAGAAATAAATTTTAAAAACTCAATTTTAAAAGAAGAAAAAGTCTATGTGTCCAAAAATGGACAGGGAAGTTAAACAGACGTTTCTCCAAATATGGCCAACAGGTACATGAAAGATGTTCAACATCACCAATCATCAGGAATATGCAAATTAAAATCATAATGAGATATCACCTCACAACTGTTAGAATGGCTGTAATCGCAAAAGACAAGAGTTGATGAGGGTGCGGAAAAAAGTGAATACTTATACACTGTTGGTGGAATATAAATTGGTTCAGCCAATATGTGAAACAACATGGAGGTTCCTCACAAAATTAAAAATAGATCTACCATGTGATTCAGTCATATCAATTCTGGGCATACACTCCCAGGACATGAAAACAGGATATTAAAGGAATATATGCACTCCCACATCTTTTGCAGTATCATTCATAATAGCCAAAATATGGAAACAATCTTACTGTCCATCAGTGGATGAATGGATAAAGAAGATGTGATACACACACACACACACACACACACACACACACACTGGAGTATTACTCAACAGTGAAAAAGAGGGACACCCTGTCATTTGCAACAACATGAATGGACCCTGAGGGCATTATGTCAAAGCAATATAATTCAGACCGAGAAAACCAAACACTACACAATATCACTTACATGTGGAATCTAAAAAGCTGAACTGGTGAAAACAGAGAGAAGAATGGTGGTTTCCAGGTGATGTGGTGGGTAGAGGAGTAGCCTGTTCCTGGTTTAAAGGGTAGAGACATTTAACAAGCAGTAAACAAGCCCTAGAGAGATAAGGAATATAAGAATATAGACAACAATATTTTATTAATATTACAATCATCACATTTGCTAAGAGACTAGAACTTATTCTAACCACTAAAAATAAATGATTATGTAACATGATAGAAGTACAAATCACTACAATGACAATCACATTACACTGTATAAATCTATCCAATTAACATGTCTTACATCTTAAGTTTATGCAATGCTTTATGGAAATATATTTTAATAATAGAAACAGAGCAGTACCTGGCACATAGGTACTCAAAAATGTTTGTTGATTGGGCACAGAATAGAAAAAATTATGAGTTAGTACAATTCTGAATCTATATATAATCAACCACTTGGGTCAAAATATAAAATAGCACACATTATGTGAATATGATTAGGTACATGCATACAAACACACAAACAAAATTTTATAAAAAGAACAGGTAAGACATTTTCAAGAAACTGTGAGCCTTATAAATCAATTCCCGTCACTATCTGCCAGTCTGTGCCACCTGCTTGAGCTGAACAATGTGATTGCTAAATTACAAGCTACCATCACATACCAATAACATTGTGTTAATACCTCCCCCCAGAAAATCATCTTAGATATGAAACAAATTTTGCCTTGAGGGACATGAAATCCCAGTTTTAGTTTCTCTCCTACACAAAATATATACAATTATTAGAATTAACTGAGAATGTGCTAGCCCTTCCTTTTCATTGTTGTAAGAATAAAAATTTTTTCAATAACTATTTCCACTTCCCAAGATCACCAGCACCACCATACACCAAGAGTTAAATTTAGTTATTAAATTAGTTCCTGAAAATTTCTGATATAAGGGTAGAGATAGGGTGGAAAAGAAAGAAAATCTCTGATACCAAATTTTTTTCAGTCAAATAAGATTTGTCTTACTCTTTTCTAAAAGATTAACAGTCTGTTCTGAGTGCCAAAGGCACCTAATGGAAAGCTCTTTTCTTTATATTCCAGTAACATCTAAATACTGTTCAACATAATTGTTGAAACTAATATTATTAAGCAGTCATATGGTACTGTTTAAAAACGATATTCATTTTCTAATTGATGCAAACTAGGGCGTTGTTAATACAAATATTTTATAGTAGGTTTTTTCCCCCACCTATTTTCAATTGTTATACCTAAAATCTTGATAAGTAGAATATGACTCAGGCACAGGAAGTGATGTTTCATTGCTGAAAATGTTTTCCAACCTTCAGTGACTAATATACCAAAAAGCACTGAACTCTGGGATAGGTAGTTCATTAGTTTCTAGTTATTATGTATTTGTTTGGATTGCTGTCATCATCCAGGAATACCAGTATCACTGAACTGCTTTAGTGATTATTTTAGTGGGTATAATACACAATAACTAATAATTATGATTGTTGTATTATATTTAAGTAGCAACACTTGAAAATACAGGTTCCATTCTGCTGCCACGCCAATGTTGCTTTAATCATCTAATTGGTTAAGTGGATTTCAGCTCTTTAGTTGCTGTTATTATAGCAAGTCCCAATAATTAGCAATGGTCAGAGATGTTTAGGGCTTCCTAGGTGGCAGTAGTCATAAAGAACCTGCCTGCCAATGCAGGAGACATAAGAGGCATGGGTTCAATCCCTGGGTTGGGAAGATTCCCTGGAGGAGGAAATGGCAACCCACTCCAGTATTCTTGCCTGGAGAATCCCATGGACAGAGGAGCCTGGTGGGCTACAGTTCATGTGGTCACAGAGAGTTGGAGATGACTGAAATAACCGAGCAGACATGTTTACCTCAAGAGGATGGAAGCATTTGTACTGTTTTCTAAATGTATATTCTGCTCTAAATTCATAAATGTACTCACCAATGGTGCTACTTTCTGAGTTCTATTGCAATAGATTAAAGTACACGAGAAATTTTTATCTAACTAAGAAAATTTCAACAGGTTTCCTTGGCTTCCAGGTGAAGGTACTGACTTCCTATAGCCAGCAGGATAAAGGCAAAGGGTTCAGTTAACTCACTACTTCTATTTCTTCCCTTATATTCTACGTTCCAAGCACTGGCTTGGCCATATGTATTCTTGAAACTGACAGTTTCTCACTTTCTATACTTATGATGTTCCTTCTGCTTAATCAGGGCTTCCCTGGTGGCTCAGACGACAAAAAGTCTGCCTGCAGTGTAGGAGATCTGGGTTCAATCCTTGGATCAGGAAGATCCCCTGGAGAAGGGAATGGCTACCCACTCCAGAATTCTTGCCTGGAAAATCCCATGGACAGAGGAGCCTGGCAGGCTACAGTCCACTGTGTCGCAGAGTCAGACACGACTGAGCGACTTCACTTTGTGCTTAGTGTTGTCAAAATATTTCAATTCTTGGTGCTCTCAAAATATTTTAATTCTTAGTCCTTAACAATGACAAACATAATTTTTTTGGTCAGAATTAGACTTTTCCTTCCTGTCTTTAAATTTAAACTCAGATCCTTTATCATCTTTCTTTTTTTAAATTCTCAGAATTTACATTCAGCAAACAGTTGACATTCAATAAATGACAAAATCTACCTCTGGATAATTTATTTGAAATTGAACTCAAAGGCAGCTCTTCAGAAAATCTTCTCTGAAGATGATCGAATCAACATTTACTAAGTACTTTTAAAATGTGAAGGTATTGATATATGTTTATTTGTGGATACAAAGAATACATGTTCCTGCAGAGAGAAATTACAAAGAACAAATGGTTAATGACAAGATCTGAAAACAGAGGTCATCATCCAGTCACTCACTTCCTCCAGCTAATCTACATTACCCCTGCCAGCGTTATATGTGTATGTAAGTTCACACACCCCCACACCAATGTTATATGTTATATATCTCATGACTAAAATCCTCAACCAAACTGTCCATTTCTTTTCTTTCCCCCATCTTTCTCATGTTGAAAATGACACACTGGAACAGTTAGGCATTTCAGTCATCATCAAGAGTAGTGTTCAAACAAGAAACCAGCATATCTTGCCCGAGACTGTATTATCATTGTAGTAACCAAATGAAACAACCACAGATAATGCTGAACTTCAGTAAATAAATTATTTCAAACTCCTTTTCTATTTCTAGAATATCTGGCCAGGTTAATCCAAGGCTTACATACATGGAGACTGTGGATAGGCTCCTGCCGCTAAAGAGAAGTATTTTCCCTGAAATACTCATGTAAAGCATAACTTCTTGTCTACTAAGTTTTATAAACAGGATGAAAATTTAATATATATATAGTTAAAAATGGTATTTTTCTTAATAAGATTGCTGTTTATGATTGGTTATTAAGATTAGACCCAGTTTTTACAATGTAACTTCATAACATGGTGACTCTATGAGATATTTTAAACAAACTTTAAAAATGTGTGCATTAGACTATATATATATATATATATATATATAGTGCTTCTTTTATGTTTATTTGTGATAATCTTTTATTTCTAAAAGTTCTGTTATCTTCTGAAAGTACATCTCTATATTTTCTTCATTTTTCTATCTCAGAACACAATTTTAGGTACAAAGTAATCAACACATTTAAATAATTATCATGTAGGTATAATCACTATAATATGCATGATGAAATGAATTATGCATACCTTGTATAGGTGTGTTTGCTAAAGTTCACTTGACAACTTAAATTTTAGATATTCATTTGAATATGGCATCTGAAATCTAATTTTTGTACACTGGAGAGCTCCATGAAGATTAACAAGTTTTTTTGTAACTATGTCAACAGTTACTCAAATTCAATTCAACAATAAGAATTTACACCCTTGTCCCCACAAAAAGACAATTTAAAAAGACCTCAAGATATTGATTCCTGAGACTCTAACTTTCAGACTTAATGCCTAGGTTATTCGGGCTTTCAAAAGCAAAGTGTATCAAAACTCACTAAATTTCTCAGTCTTTCCGAAAAGCACCAAAAAGTTCATTTAAATACTGTGCTAGCAGTAATAATGAAACTAGTTGACTTAATTTCACATTGCTTGTATTTCAAAACTTACACATATTTGGCCCAAAGAGGAGACATAAAAATTGTAATGCAAGAAGTTGCATAATTTTATAAGACAGGATGGGGCTTATTAAGGACAGAAAGATTCTAAAATGGGAAGATAGTTTTCTTTTCACAATAGGGTAGAACATTTGAAGCAAATTTAGATGAAAGTGAAAGAGGAGAGTGAAAAAGTTGGCTTAAAACTCAGCATTCAGAAAACTAAGCTCATGGCATCCGGCCCCATCACTTCATGGCAGATAGATGGGGAAACAGTGGAAACAGTGCCTGACTTTATTTTTTTGGGCTCCAAAATCACTGCAGATGGTGATTGCAGCCATGAAATTAAAAGTCACTTACTCCTTGGAAGGAAAGTTATGACCAACCTAGACAGCATATTAAAAAGCAGAGACATTACTCTGCCAACAAACGTCCATCTAGCTAAGGTTATGGTTTTTCCAATGGTCATGTATGGATATGAGAGTTGGACTACAAAGAAAGCTGAGTGCCAAAGAATTGATACTGTTGAACTGTGGTGTTGGAGAAGACTCTTGAAAGTCCCTTGGATTGCAAGGAGGTCCAACTAGTCCATCCTAAAGGAAATCAGTCCTGGGTGTTCACTGGAAGGACTGATGTTGAAGCTGAAACTCCAATACTTTGGCCACCTGATGCAAAGAGCTGACTCATTGGAAAAGACTCTGATGCTGGGAAAGATTGAGAGCAGGAGGAGAAAGGGACGACAGAGGATGAGATGGTAGGATGGCATCGCCAACTCGATGGACATGGGTTTGGGTGGACTCTGGGAGTTGGTGATGGACAGGGAGGCCTAGCGTGCTGCAGTTCATGGGGTGGCAAAGAGTGGGACACGACTGAGAAATTGAACTGAATTGACTGAGTTTTATGAATTTAAAATTATAAAGATAGAATGATAAGGATTAGCTTTGTTGAAATTATCCAGATGTTTATAAGAGAAATAAACAAATCCACTATAGTTTGGAAATCTGAACATACCTCTCTCAGAAGATGATATTTGGAAAATAAAAATTAAGTATATAGAAGATACAAATTGAAAAACCTAAGAAGCATAATCTAATAAACATACAGAAAACATCACACTTGACAGTTCTAAAACAGACATTCTTTTAAAAAATCAACCTGAAACATTAAAGAAATCACATTCAAGGCTACAACTGCTTCCTTCACTAAATTTCAAAGTTTTTATTATAGATTTGACATTTTCTGATCAAATTAGAATAAACCTAGAAATAATATCCTCTCACATAGAATAAAAAATTTGAAAATTATTTTTTTAAGAAACTCATGAATCAAAGAAATAATTTTAATAGAAAGTTCTATAAATTGAATGATTGTGAAAATACTAATGAGAAAGCCAGAAGAAAATGATAACTTTAAATGTTTATTTGAGAAAACAAATAAAGATCCAAACACACAAGTTTATTACCTGATAAAAAGTTTACCAAAAAAAAAAAAAAAATCAAAACATATTCTTCACCTAAAAACAGAAACCAGAAAATGATCAAGATACTACTACAAATCAATGAACCAGAACAAAACATACAACAGAGAATCACAAAAGCCAGTCTTCCAGTATTCGAACATTTGAAGACGAATGACAATCCGAAAGGATGGATCAAGGAAAAAAAACAGTAGAACACAAAAAATGTATCAGGAATATATCATTAGGACATCTTAGAATAGGCTGCAGATTTAGAAAATCAGGGATATAATCACTTCCTCAAACACAGTAGTGATCCCACTGTTCATACATTCAGTGACAGACACATAGAGGATTGGAGAATGAAAGAAACAAACAAAAATATAGAAACACAAACATACCAGCACAAATAGAAATACTAACTCACATATCACAGGCCAATATAGCGAGAAGGTGACGGGGGGGGGGGGGGCGGCTCTATACTTTTTCACTATTGGTCTTTATTTTATTACTGTTTCAGTTTGCTACTCTGTTGTAACAAACCCTGAAATCATCCTATTGACCTTTTCATCACTTGTTCATTCTCATTATGCTCTAAGTGGCCAGTGATTGGTCAGTTAAGTCCATTTCTTCAGCTCCAGTTCATTTCAAATTAGGGCCTGGAACAAATCAGAGACTCAGTAAACATTAGGATCAGTAATGAAAGTTAGCTTCCCACATCTAATCACCTGCATAAAGCATTTGCCTTCTCCCTTAATTAAGCTCAGCATATTAGTGGCATATCCTTTTGGGTAAGCAACCTCTGATGCCCCACGCCAGGGTCCCTTCCCAATCTATATTCTCTCCATTCACACCTGTCCAAGCATCTATCATGTTGTTGGCCTTTGAGTGTGGCTCTTCCCACCAACATGTGAAGATAAGCTGACAAACAAGCAGCTGAGAGAGTTGCAGGGTTTTTAATAAACAGAACCCAGAGCCTGCCCTGACTGGGTATGTGGTCAAAAGTCAAACTGCACTCAAAGAATTTAAGTCTATCCTGCAATGAAGGTGAGGTGAGAGAGCTGGGGAAGAGGAAGAGCCAGACTAGTCTAGAGTAGGCTGGGCATGGGGATAAAGCACTAAACTTCAACCATAAAATAAACTCCTTGTTCCTTCCCACATCCCATCCTTTCCATGAATAGTGGAGCTCAGAAACAGAGATAGATTGACCAGAGACCCTCCCTCCTGCCATACTGTAGTCAGGGGAAACCACGGCCTGAGTTGGAGTCTGACCTGCTCTAGGATTCTTCTGTCTGTTGCTGTCTGCCAGGAAGCCATGGTAAGCCTGCATCTCCAACAGGCTGTGGGTTGTCAGCCTTGGGAAAACATGGTATGCTATGGGCAGTGAGTAAGGTCTATCTTTCAGTTTTTTTCTCTGTCTTCCTGCCCAACTATTCCATCTCTCACTCACGTTGGAGGACACACCCACCTCTCTTCCCATGGTGTCCTGAGTGTTCTGGTCCTGGGGCTGGGTCACCTGCTGGGGCTTATCCTTAGGAAGATCCAGCTCCTGTGGTATCTCTGCCTCTGCCTCATTGAATAGCTGCTTACCCTGCAGGGTATATAGCAGTTGGAGGAAGGTCTGGTGCCTAGAAGGAGGATGTGGGCATGAAGAGAGGGAACTTCTGCTGGACAACCCTGGGTTTGCAGCCCATGCTCCCAGCCTCACCTCTGCAGCTTGTCCTGCGCCTGCCCTGCCTGTTGCTTCAGAGTTCTAAGTTCCTGATATAGTTGTTGAAGTTCCTGTTGAGTTCCTGTCTGACGCTCCCTCACTTCTGACAAAGCCTCCGCCAGATTCTGCAAATGCTTCTCCTACCAGGAGTGAGAATGTAGATATGGTTCCTCAGATCCTGAGGTCTTGGAGTCATTTTCCCAACCCTCCAGCTTAGACCTAGCTGGGGTTTCAGATACACAGATGAATAGAGGGACTCCACTCATTTTAGGCAGGACCAGGAGCTTAGAAAAAAGGATCAGAGTGAGTTGTTCCAAGGTAAGGCATTCTGGAGGGAAGGGGTGCAAAGAATGATAAGACTTATATAGTTTTCTATGTGCCAGGCACTATTTTAAACACTTGTTGTACCAATTACTCAATCATCCTAACAACTCTATAGGGTAGATGCTATTATTTTCTTCATTTCACACATGAAGATACAGAAACAGAGAAAGAAAGGTGACAGTTCAAGATCATGCAGTGGTAAGTGGTGATGCTAGGATCAAAGTGCATAATACAGTGCCACATAGGAGGAAATGTGATGAAAATTTTCTAGGCAGAGGACTTGGCCCATGCAATAGCATGGTGGTGGGAAGATATTTTCCTAGGGAAATGGACCTACCTGTTGCAGCTGCCACTGCTTCTGGGCTATTCTGAGTTTTTCCATGGCCATTTGCTTCTGCAGGTAAGCGAAGGAAGGAAATGAGGAGAGGAGGAGTGCATTTTTATTGTTGCATTTCATTTTTTTTTAATTAATTTTTTCTTATAGCAGGTCCTTGTTGGTTATCTATTTTAAATATAGCAGTGTGTGCAAGTCAAATTCCCAATCTATCCCCAGCCCTCTTCCTCTCTGGTAACCATAAGCTCTTTCTCTAAGTCTATGGGTTTATTTCTGTTTTACAGTAAGTTCATCTGTATCTTTCTTTTAGATTCCACATATAAATGTTATCATATATCTGCCTTTGTCTGACTTACTTAAGTAGGATAATCTCCAAGTCTATCCATGTTACTACAAATGGCATTATATTAATGGCTGAATAATACTGAGGAATGGATAAAGAAGATGTGGTACATATATATAATGGAAGATTACCTCAGTCTTATGGTTGAAATTTAAAAGATAACCAGTAGGTCCAACCTAGCATATTCACCCTTTCCCTCTTCCTCTCTGCTTGCCCTTCTCTCCCCTCATCATTGGTTCACCTTGGTCTGGAGCTGTTTAAGGGCTTCCTGGAGCTGTGCCTGCTTTGTTTGGGCCTGCTCCACCTTGGGCAGTGCCTGGGTCAGGGAATTTGTGATGACCTCCACATGCTCTTGATAGGTAGCCTTCAGCTCTTTCCATTGCTCTTTGGCTTCAATTGCCTTCTGTCCTGAGGAAAGTCACCAAAAATAAGTATATAAGTGAGGTAGGCCCACTTGCCTGCAGCACTGGGGCTTCAGCCAAATAGCTGACGTGACTGATGTCCCCCTTTCTTCTTCACTCAGGGAAGCCCCTAGCCAAACCCTGAGTCCACTCACGGCTTGTGTCTTCAGAAACCAAGGGGTTCTGGTCCTGGGCAGTGCCTTCCTGAACCAAGAAATTCTGCAGAAAGTCTACTACTTGAAGCTGGCTGCAGAGGAGCTTGTCTTTCTTCCGAGAGTCCTGTTCAGAAGGAGGGTATCGACAGGGAACATTCTTACCTCCTTGTACTACAGGCCAACAAGGTTACCTTCCAGTCTGCTCACAATTAATGCTGTCCAGTATCTCAACAAGAGGATAAAGGAGCAGCCCCTGGCAGGTAAAAGGCTAGCTCCCATCTTGCACATACCATCACAAATTCAGCCAGGATCTGGGCAGGCACTTCAGCCTCCTCCTGAAGACCTACAGGCTCCAGGATGTCTGCTACCTTGGCCAGGGCCCTGAAGGGGTGAGAAAACAGGAAAAACTGCAGACTCCTGAGGTGCTAGTTCTAGTGAATTTGTGTGCACATTGCACATATGTGATTATGTGTATTCATGCTGGGTTTTGTCCTGACTAACAGCTACACACAGGCTGGAAGGGCCACTTGAGACCAGGAATGGTGTGTGCATGGAAGACACATGGAAGTAATAAGTGAAATAATAAATGAAAAATAAGCAAAGCAAGGGGAATAATAAGCGTGGAGAAAGAGCTGTGATTTTAAATAGGGCCTGTTTCACCGAATAGAAACCTTTTGAGGGGACTTTCCTAGTGGTTCAGTAGTAAAGAATCCGCCTGCCAACGCAGATGTTACAGAGTCCATCCCTGGTTCAATAAGATTCCGCATGCCACGGAGCAACTAAGCCAGGGCACCACAGCTCCTGAAGCCCTCGCTCTAGAGCCAGTGCTCTGCAAGGAGAAGCCACTGCAATGAGAAGCCCGACACCGCAGCTAGACAGTAACCCACTCACTGAAGCTAGAGAAAGTCAGCCCAAAGCAAGAAAATAGACATTTCAGTTTCTGAAATCACAGAAATATACAGGGGATGGGACAGCGCCCCGCGCAGACACAGCCTTGGAGAAAGGTCTCAGAATACCGGAGGAGGAGCTAAGGACAGAGGGCTGGATCCCTAGGTCTAGGCTCTCCAGAGTTCTTCCTTGTTAGGAGCTGGAGCAGTCCATTAGGAAGTGGTAACCGAGATAAAATAACTCACAGGAACAGTGTATGTTGGGACAAGGGTGGCAGAAATTAAACGGCCTTCCCAGGGTATCTCCTGGGGTGGAAAGATTCCCGTTAGGATGCTCGACCTGCGAAGAGATGTGGGGGCTTGACAGGGATGTACGTGCCCTTTACGTACACATCTCTGGGCAGTGTGCGTTCGTAGTGGGGAACAAACAGTCTCTCATATGCCTTACTCCTGGAGAGCCAACCTAAGACAGGGAGTCTAGGGTCACGATCACTTCACGGCAGAGCCGAACCCCAACCGCTATAATGGGTTGAGGGACATTACTGATTTTACACGGGGGTGCGCAAGGGCCGTCCCAGCCCACCCCCAGCTGCCTCCGCTCCGCTACCCCCCGGGCGGGAGACACTTACTCTCGGGCTGCAGCCTCCACTTCAGACTCCGCAGCCCCCATCTTGCCCCGGGCTGCGCTCCAGCTCTACCCTGGGACTACTTTGGATCCACCGCAGGCTGCGCGCCGGAACAGGCGATTGGATGTCCGGTCAGTGGGCGGGGTTCAAGGACTATTAAGTACTTTCATTGGCGGGCCCAGATTGACACTTTGGCGGGACGGTTGTTTGGCGCAGGCGCTGTTGTTGCTGAGCGCGCAGTTATACGCCTGCGCAGTAACCCGTAGGCTGAGCTGAGGTGGGGGAGGTGTGGCTTGAGTTCGTTCCGCGGCGCGCGGCCCAGTTCTGACTAAGCGGCAGAGGAAAACTTTTCTCTGTATGGCTTTTAGGGGTACCTTTCAACATTTCCTTTATTGAAAAAGAAAAAAAAAAAAAAAGAAAATCTACTGCTGTTGAAGGATAACGCTGGGTCTGTTTCCAAGACAGTTGGCGCCAGTAACGAGTAACAGTGACCCTGAAGACTGAGAAAACAAATGTTATCAGTTCAAAAAGCTTGCTGTATTTACAAGGTTTTCCAGACTGCAGTGCAGGGAGAGAAAACTTAAGCAGAGCCCAGCGAATTGCCTGCGTTGACAGGAAGGAGCTGCAAGTTTGGGGGAGACCAGGGCAGGTAATGTTCTTTTCAGAGTTTAACAGAAAGGCTAGAGTTGTTCAGAGAACTTGGAGTTCTGTAGAATTTTCTCCAGGATTCTACTGAATTTTGAGCATTTTTTTATCTGAGGAAACTACCCGGAAGGGGATTTAAGGATTCACTTAGACACAGAAATAGTAATTCGTTTCACCGATCTGGCTGGGAAACTTCCTAATCCATGGGGCATTGTTATTAGAGTACACAGACAGGTTTTGCTTTAATAGTAGAGCATTCGCCCTAGACACCTCACTCCTCTAGTGCATGTGTTCACAGTTGTTTCCCGCTCTTTGGGATCGTATGGACTGTAGCCGGCCAAGCTCCTCTGTACCACGGGATTTCCCAGGTAAGAATACTGGAATGGATTGCTATTTCCTCTAGGGGATCTTACCTACACAGGGATCGAACTTGTCTCTCTTTTGTCTCCTGCACTGGCAGGCTGATTCTTTACTACTGAGCCGCTGGGGAAGCCTTCACTTGTCTAGTGCCACCTAACAAATCTTAAAAGCATATCCCAAGTGGATCAAATGGTTAACAAATCATTTAAGTATATAACAGACCAAAGTTCAGTATTATTTATAGGAATACAAAAATGTCCAGCAACCAATAAGGTGTAGTTAACAATGCCTGGCATCAAAAACTACCAAGCTTGTAAAATATCAGGAAAAGAAAACCCATATTTAGGAGGAAAATCAATCACTGATCAGAATAGAACTAGTTCTTAGAAGCAAGGGTATTAAAAGTTATGTTCAAAAAGATAGCAAGAGGGAAGGATGTGAAAAAAGTGGACTGCTCATGTTGCTAGTAAGAATGTAAAACGATGCATCTGCTTTTGGAAAACAGTTTAGCAGTTCCTCAAAATGTTAAACATACCAAGTGCTAGTCAAAAAAGAGCATGTTGGCTCTAGAGGTAAAGAACCCGCTTGCCAATGCAGGACATCTAAGAGATGGGCGTTGGATCTCTGGGTCAGGAATATTCCTTGCAGAAGGGAATGGCAACCTACTGCAGTATTCTTACTTGGAGAATCCCATGGATAGAGGAGCCTGGTGGGCTACAGTTCATAGAGTCGCAAAGAGTCAGATACGACTGAAGCGACTTAGCATGCATGCATTCCCCTAAAGGAGCTAGAAAGTACTTGAAAGCCAAGCGCCAAGCTGAAAAAAAAGAGCACATATTGTGTGATTTTTTTTTTTTTAATGTGAAATGTCTAGATTAACCATATATAAAGAAACAAAATAGATTAGTGGTTGTCTAGGGGCTGGCAGGGGAATAGGGATGAATAGGGGTTTCTTTTAGTAAATAAAAATGTTCTAAAGTTAGATTATAGGGAAGTGCATAATTTTCTATATAAAAAATACACTTTAAATGGGTCTCAGAGTTCGTAAAAAGTTAATAAAAAACACAAAACATATAGTAAGACTTAAACTTGTAGAAGCGAAAACTGCGATGTGACAGATGAAATTAAATGGAATTAATAGCAGATTAGACACTGAGCTGTGGTATTATTTCTAACAACCTTATGCTTTCATAAGGACACAAAGAAGAATCTGAGGTCTTACCCATGACAGAAACAAGTTTATTGAAGAAAGAACAGAAAGAACCCTTCAAGGGAGAGGTGGAGCAAGCCAAGAGAGGCAGTCATGCAGGAATGATGTGGTGCAGGGTTTTTCAAGACAGAGCTTTTGTATATTCATCTAGGCAACCTTGGACAGACAGTTTTGATTGACAGGTATAAGTTATGTAACAGCAGGCTCTATTGAGCATGTCTTTCCCATAATTCAGTCTGTTATAAGAAGATTATATATGTAATATACATATAATCTATGTATGTATAGAATATTTATGAACCCCTAACAGGCTCCCACTTGCCTAAGGTCACTTGAGAACACAGCTGTGTATCCAGACCCATGTGCCAGAGTGAATGTGTGCCTATGGCCAATGCACTAGAGTTGGAAAAGTCTCTGTGGTTATTTTGTATTAATAGTGTATCTGTGAGCTCTCCTGGGCTGCAATGGGGTGTGTCTGGGGTGGGGTTTAGAGACCTATTTGAATCTTTTTTGGCTTGGTCGTCCCAGTTGCTCATGTCTAACACTTTGATCACAAATTCCCATGATGATCCTACCTTTTGAGTAAAATCCTTTTCAAATATATGAAATGACCTCACTTCATATCTATATTTAAATATTTTAGTGTAAACTGAAGACGAAATCATTAAGAGATCAAACAATAAATAGCAAATCAAAATGACATACTGCAACTTGAATTTGAGTGCAAGTTGACTTTGGCCTCTACATAGTGCAAATTTGCCAGCTCTGGGGCACTCCCTAGGTTTCCTGTGTTTAGGACTCTATGCTTGTACTGCCAAGAGCCCAGATTGAACCTCTGATCTAGAACTAAAATCTTGTAAATAGCTTGGTGTGGCCCCAAACAAACAAACAAACAAACAAACAAAAAAATCCGTCTAAATTTGCAGCTCTGTTTAACCCTCCACTTGCCTCCGATTTCTAGAAAGTGTTAAACTGTTGGTTGCTCAGGCGTATCCCACTCTTTGCAACCCCATGAACTGTATGTAACCTGCCAGGCTCCTCTGTCCTTGGTTTTTCTAAGCAAGAATACTGGAGTGGGTTGCCATTTTCTTCTCCAGGGGATCTTCCTGACCCAGGGATCAAACCCAGCTCTCCTACATTGCAGGCTGAGTCTTTACCATCTGAGCTGCCAGGGAAGTATAGAGATCTGACCTAATGAAAATTGCCATAGATCAATAAAAACACATGATTCTAAGTTTTCTTCGCTTTCTGTGTTGTCTCATACACTAGCCACAGCCATGTGCACCTATTTAAATTTAACTTACAGTTCAATAAGATTAAAAGTTTATTTTCTTAAGTCACATTATCCACATTTCAGTTTTCAATAGCAATGTATGCCTAATGGTTGCCATACTGGATAATGGAAATTTTAGAACAATTCCATCAATAGATACATATATCCTGTAAGTTATGTACCAAAATTTTTCATTTACATTAATTTCAATTTTGTAATTTATGTACAAAAAGTTTACATTTACATTAATTTTACCAAACAGGATAAAAAAATTTCCATTGCTTAAAAAGTCACATTTGCAGTAAAGAAGTTGCAAGTGTATAAGCTGTTTATGAAGTTAAAGAGTTATCTGCAGCTTATCAAACTCTAATGCCCTCCATAAATTATATATAAAAATTTTATGTTGCTCACCCCATCTCCCAGTTGCAGAAAGTAATAGCACAACCAACAAGGATGTAAAGCAAATTCCTTTAAGCATTTAATTGATAGGGGCATTATATTTTCATTATTAATATAGAAACATCTATTTGGTCACTGAACAAGTAGAAAAAAATGTTAAAGCATATGCTCCTAATTATAAAAATTTTCCTCATTTGCCTTTTTTGTGTGTGTAGTGCATGTGAAATGGTTCTGAAAATAGCACTGGCATTAAACTCAAATGTGAGATATGAGTCTAAATTCATCTTTCTGTACATGGAAATTTAGTCATTACTGCACTACTTATCAAAAGATTAGTCTTTCCTCAATTAATTGTCTTGGCACTTCTTGGCACAAAAAATCACTTTGCTAAAATGTATTTGTGTTTCATGGACTCTCAATTCTATTTCATTGATAAATATTATTCTTACAGCAGCTCTGCATTGTTTTGATTATTGCACCCTTTTATAATACCTTTAGAAGCTGAGAAGTGTACGTCTTCCAAATATTTCTTCTTTTACAAATACGACTTGACTATTCTGTTGGTCTTTTTTTTTTTTTTTTTTTTTTTGCTACATTGTGCGTCTTGTGGGATCTTAGTTCCTCTTGATTATTCTGGATCTTTTTCATTTCCATATACATTTTAGGAATAGCTGATCAAAATCTAACAAAAGGCCTGCTGGGATTTCCTAAGATTTACGTTGTATTAGGTTGGAAGTTATGGATTGTCGTTTGATTTCTCTGTTTTTTTTCCTTACTTTATTTTTATTTTTACAACTGTGTGTTATTGCAAAGGTTGGCTGCCAATAATTTTCAGAGACTACTTGATATAGTTATTGCATAAGAGCATGAACCAACAATGTCTCCAGGAATTCTCTGGACTGGTGAGACTGCACTTTAGGTAAACATTTCTCTCTCTAGATAATTAAACACAAACACAGAAGTAGACTAGTTAGACTTTTAGAAAGAATTTAACATTCAAATTAAAGTATTTAACACCATAACTTCACCTTGTTTAAAAGAAAAGTTTAAATACTTCATTACAAGGACATAATATTTTCTTGACAAAGCTAGATAATTTGTTCCTTCACAATTAGGTATTTTTTCCTTCATAAAAGTGTAAGAAAATTACTCTTTCTTAACACTGCAGGAGCTAATCATCTTTGTGTTTTTAAAAAAGCAATCACAACTTCTAAACTGATGTGTAAATTTTGAAATTTGGAAAAGAAAAATGGATTAAGTCCTCCTTAAACCTGGCATCTGTGGGAGTTTTGTTCTGAATGGGTGAAATTCACATTTATTACGCAAGGCAGTGAGCTGGACTTAAAAAAAAAAAAAAATCATTTAATTGCCACACAGAAACTCTGAACTTTTATTACTCTAGATTAATAAAAAAGAAACTTAATTGAAGTAATTTTACCATGGCCACACAACTACTGTAGTAAGTTGCAAACCTAAATCTGAAATATATTTGACACTAAAGTTAGCTAGTGAACTAATTGGAGTTAGACCTGAGAGATTTTCAGCAATAAAATTCAGCCTTTGTTGAGGGTTTGTTTTCCTTATGTTATCAGCATCTTATTCTCTACTGTGTGCCAAGTCACTTCACTTGAGAGATTTTCAGCAATGAAATCCAGCCTTTGTTGAAGGTTTGTTTTCCTTATGTCATCAGCATCTTATTCTCTACTTGTGTGTTAAGTCTCTTCACTTGTGTCTGACTCTGCAAACCTATGAACTGTAGCCGCCCCTCCCCGCCCCCTACTTCTCTGTTCATGGGATTCTCCAGGCAAGAATAGCGGAGTAGATTGCCATGCTCTCAGCCAAGGAATCTTCCTGACCCAGGGGTCAAATCCATGTCTCTTAAATCTCCTGCACTGTCAGGTGAGTTCTTTACCACTAGTGCTACCTGGGAAGTATATTTATTCTCTACCTGATTCTTAGTGAATGTTTTTAAAACTGATTCTAAATTGCTTTGTTACTTTGTTTTTGTCCTGTTCTGCTTACATGTGGTAGTAGTGCTTTATCCTCCAAATTATATGCTCTGCTTATGATTTCTGAAACTTTAAAAACCTTATTTATTAAAAATTTCAATTGAGAGAGGGCATATTTTAGTACAGTTTTTTTAGATTTGTCAGTTTGGTTTAGTTTACTCCCTTAGTTCTTGCCTTATTGCAATAAAAATTTAGAAAGACAGACTAAGAACTTTGAAACACAAGTTACAGCTCAGTTCAGCTCAAGCAGACAGATCCTTTATTAGACACACACTCCCAAGGTTTGGGAGCAGGCTAACCGCAGAGGAATGGTCTTTTTTCTCTTGGCTTCCCCCTTTTTATACTTCCAGTCTCCTTTGGTTATGCTCTGTGCAAAATAGGGCTTGTACCCACCACCAATCAATGAAAGGGAATGCAAAAGCCGGATTGACAATTGCAAGTTATATAAGAGCAGGCTGTGTTGCTTATGTATTCCCATAATTCAGTCTCTTATAATCAGGTGTAGAATATATAGGAACCCTTAATGGGCTCTTGAATGCCTAAGGTTACTTGGAGAAGCCCCTGTGGTTACTTTGTATCCACCATGTGTCTAGGTTGCACCTGCAGGAGTTGGAAAAGTCCTTGTGGTTATTTTTATAGCTTATCTGTGAGCTCTCCTGGGTGTGCCTGGGATGGTTTTTTTTTTTTTTTGAATTTTTGCATATTTGAAAATGGCTTTATTTTCCTTTTATACAAGACTGGTACAGTTCAATTTCCCAAGAAAAATATCAAATTTCTATAGCAACCTTGCATGTTATAAATGTGTATTTGTGTGTTCCTATCCTTGGAAATTACAATTCAAGTGGATCAGTTACACAGGGGATGAAATAGATTCTTGTGCCTTTCTCCACTAGCATATTCATGGTTAAGCAGTATCTCATATTTTACCTTTAGCCACTGTTGTGTATCAGTTGGGAAATCAGAAGTTTCATTATAGAGCCCTCTTGGTAGATCCTTGGGGAATTACAACACACTTTGGCATGTTTATAAATGTCTTTTTTTCCTGCTCACTTCTTATAAAGACCTAAGTGTGTGCCTTTGGGACTGTTTAAATATCTTCTGTGAGCCTGGGATGGGTTTTAGAGATCAGCTTACATATCTTTCAGCCAAGTCATCGTTTCTTCAGTTCAGTTCAGTCGCTCAGTCCTGTCCGACTCTATGCGACCCCATGAACCACAGCATGCCAGGCCTTCCTGTCCATCAACAACTCCTGGAGTTTACCCAGACTCGTGTCTATTGAGTCGGTGATGCCATTCAACCGTTTCATCTTCTGTCATCCCTTTCCTCCTGCCCTCAATCTTTCACAGCATCAGGGTCTTTTCAAATGAGTCAGCTCTGTGCATCAGTTGGCCCAAGTATTGGAGTTTCAGCTTCAACATCAGTCCTTCCAGTGCACACCCAGGACTAATCTCCTTTAGGATGGACTGGTTCGATCTCCTTGCAGTCCAAGGGGCTCTCAAGAGTCTCAACACCACAATTCAAAAGTATCAATTCTTCAGTCCTCAGCTTTCTTTATAGTTCAACTCTCACATTCATACATGACCACTGGAAAAACCATAGCCTTGACTAGATGGACCTTTGTTGACAAAGTAATGTCTCTGCTATTTAATGTGCTGTCTATGTTGGTCATAACTTTCCTTTCAAGGAGTTAAAGCATCTTTTAATTTCATGGCTGCAATCACCAATTGCAGTGATTTTGGAGCCCAAAACAATAAAGTCTGACACTGTTTCCACTGTTTCCCCATCTGTTTCCCATGAAGTGATGGGACCAGATGCCATGATCCTAGTTTTCTGAATGTTGAGCTTTAAGCCAACTTTTTCACTCTCCTCATTCACTTTCATCAAGAGGCTCTTTAGTTCTTTTTCACTTTCTGCCATAAAGGTGGTTTCATCTGCATATCTGAGGTTATTGATATTTCTCCTGGCAATCTTGATTCCAGCTTGTGCTTAGTACAGCCCAGCGTTTCTGTTGATATACTCTGCATATAAGTTAAATAAGCAGGGTGACAGTATACAACCTTAACGTTCTCCTTTCCCTATTTAGAACCAGTCTGTTGTTCCATGTCCAGTTCTAACTGTTGCTTCCCGACCTGCATACAGGTTTCTCAAGAGGCAGGTCAGTTGGTCTGATATTCCCATCTCCTTCAGAATTTTCCACAGTTTATTGTGATCCATACAGTCAAAGGCTTTGGCATAGTCGATAAAGCAGAAATATATGTTTTTCTGGAACTCTCTTGCTTTTTCAATGATCAGCAGATGTCGACAATTTGTTCTCTGGTTCCTCTGCCTTTTAAACAGCCAGCTTGAACATCTGGAAGTTCATGGTTCACGTATTACTGAAGCCTGGCTTGGAGAATTTTGAGCATTATTTTACTAGCATGTGAGATGAGTGCAATTGTGTGGTAGTTTGAGCATTCTTTGGCATTGCCTTCATTCTTCCCTGCTCATGCCTAACTTCCTACCAAACAGATTCTCTTCAATTATAGCATTTCAGTTAGCAGCATTTTCAAAATTGTATATCTTCAACTGTATTTTCTGTAAATATTTTGCAAGAAAGGTGGGTGGATTAGGGAATGCATTTCAGATGATCAAAGCCTGAACTTAGTTGAGAGTCATATTTCATCAGAGAAAATTAGTTGTCCCCCAAAGATGCTGAAAATCTTGAGCCACCAAGGTTTCTTACAGCACAATTCATGGCAAAAGGCAAAGAATATGGTCTTTATGATAAAAGATTCTAGTTCAAATTTAGTCCAACTACCAACTACATTTGTGGCCTTGGGTAATTTAAATGACATATTGAACTCTACCTTCTCATTTATTAAATAGGGATAATTATGAGCAGAGTTATTTTTGTTTGTGTATGAAAAAAGAAGTAAAAGAATTTTGGGGAGTCATCTTAATCTATGTTCAACACATAGTGGACATAATTAAAATTTTAGGAGTCATATTTAAATAAAGCCAAAGCATGAATAACTGCAGAAATTATTTAGAAATAATCTGTCATACAACTACTCAGTAAGTGCTTATTTTCCAATAAACTATCTCCTTTAATTGCCTGAGTGTTTAACATAATTTACAATTTTTACCTTTCACTATTTCCTATTGTTCATTTTTCAACATCAACTTGGTCTTTATATGTAAAACTCAAATTTGAGGTTTCACTAAAACAACTCAGAAATACCCTTCCAAAGACTTAACATTGAGCTCATAAAGCTATTACTTCTTTTCCATGAACTATAATTCTGAGTCAGTGACAGTTTAGTGTTAGCTACAACTGTGCTTTGCTGGAGTTTTCAGATAAACACACTACTTCTTTTAGGAAGAATCTCCATGTTGGGCATCAAAATTTCAGATCATAAGGTAATTCTTGCCTTGGCTTACTAGTTCCAGATGGATAGATTCTTTCTTACACCCTGTTCAATTCCCTATTTCAACCTCGTTCTTCTAACAATGCTCAGCAACCATGCAATTTGGATATGGATCATCAGAAGTAAATTGCAACACCCTCGTGGGAAGGATATCTCCCTAGGAGTAAATGCCCATGAAAGCCTATTGAATCTTTTTTAATCACTGTCTACCCCTCCAGCTTCTTACTCTTTGTTTTCTGACAGTAATGAACCAAAGCAACATGATGAAAGCCTGAAAGCTAAAGGGATTATTTTTAATTCTCAAACTCATTTTTATGTATCTGTTGCACTTATAATCATGTTTTGATAATTCCCATTGCTTTCCTCTAATTTTGAAGGGAGATAATTTCATCTTATCTATATAAATCTTTCCCTTTCAGTTCAAGAAGTGTTATCTGTTTCTCTTCATAGATTAAGCTAAATGCTAAATATATTTTGTTTTTTTCTCACCCCACAGCCAAGAGATTCATCCAGGGATAGCTGGTATTTCATGGGTGCACACAGTAGAAGTGAAAATGTTAGTGACTCAGGCATGCCCAACTCTGCAATCCCGTGAATTGTAGTCCCTGCCAGGCTCTTCTGTCCATGGAATTCTCCTAGAGTGGGTAGCCATTCCCTTCTCTGGGGGATCTTCCCAACCCAGGAATCGAACTCAGATCCTTCTTTGTTGCAGGCAGATTCTTTAAGGTTTGAGCCACCAAGGAAGCCAAAGTGGGTGGCTTGGAAAAACAAGAACAAAGACAGAATCTAGGGATTCCACTCCCTGCCCCCCGCCATTTCATCCTTATACATCTATTCTACAATATTGCTAAAGAAATTATTCATCCCTTTGAAATTTTTTATTCTGTTTAAATATGATTATGAGGCCCACTTGACTTCACACTCCAGAATGTCTGGCTCTAGGTGAGTGATCACACCCATCGTGGTTACCTGGGTCATAAAGATCTTTTTGTATAGTTCTTCTGTTTTCTTGCCACCTCTTAATTTCTTCTGCTTCTGTTATTTCCATACAGTTTCTGTCTTTTATTGAGCCCATCTTTGCATGAAATGTTCCCTTGGTATCTCCTCTTTTGCTTTTCTTCTTTTCTCAGCTATTTGAAGACCTCCTCAGACAATCATTTTGCCTTTTTTCATTTCTTTTTCTTGGGGACGGTTTAGATCACAGCCTCCTGTACCATGTTGCAAACCTCTGTCCATAGTTCTTCAGGCATTCTGTCTATGAGATCTAATCCCTTGAATTTATTTGTCACCTCCACTGTATAATTTCAAGGGATTTGATTTAGATCATACCTGAATGGTCAAATGGTTTTTGCTACTTTCTTCAATATAAGTCTGAATTTAGTGCTAAGGAGTTCATGACATAAGCTGCAGTCAACTCCCGGTCTTATTTTTGTTGACTGTATAGAGCTTCTCCATCTTTGGCTGCAAAGAATATAATCAATCTGATTTTGGTATTGACCATCTTGTGATGTCCATGTGTAGCATTGTCTCTTGTGTTGTTGGAAGAGAGTGTTTGCTATGATCAGTTTGTTTTCTTGGCAACATTCTGTTAAGCCTTTGCCCTGCTTCATTTTGTACTCCAAGGCCAAACTTGCCTGTTACTCCAGGTATCTTTTGACTACCTACTTTTGCATTCCAGTCCCCTATGATGAAAAGGACATCTGTTTTTTGGTGTTAGTTCTAGAAAGTCTTGTGGGTCTTCACAGAACCGTTCAACCTCTTTGGCATTAGTGTTTGGGGCACAGACTTGGATTATGGTGATATTGAATGGTTTGCCTTGGAAATGAACCAAGATCATTCTGTTGTTTTTGAGATTGTACCCAAGTACTGCAATTTCAGGCTCTTTTGTTGATTATGAGTGGAAAAGTCATAAATCCTTAGGTAAATTTATATTTCCACTAAATGAAATGCATTAAAAAATAACACTCAACTCAATCCTTGTAAGCATGTCCCTTTATATCACATAGATACACTAGGTTCAAAACCAGTAATTTACACAGTTACTTTAGTTTCCAAGAAAGTAAAAATTTTTAAAAATTGTAATATAGACTTTCATTATTTTAGTGTCACAATGTACAATGCCATTTTAAAAGTAATGATTTACTAGTATTTTTGTCAGTTAGTTTGACAGTCTTAAATATCCAAATATAAATATTTTAATTAACATGTAGAAAGATATTTATTGCCTGTATTAGCATTTTATATCAAATGAAGTTATATCAAAAAACACAGAAACAAACAGAAACAATAATGACAAAATCAAACTCCAACATACATATAAATTACTTTATATGTTAAAATATCTAAATATACAAATTGAAAGACAGAGATTAACAGAATAGATCCAACTCATATCTCAACCATACTCTGTATACAAATCATTAATAGAATTATGATGATTAATCTTATAAGATACATTGGGATATATAATTAAAATAATACAACAGCTTGAAAAAATTTTTGTGAGTGAAGTATAGAACTTTTGCTTCTCTTTAGGTCCCTTTACCCTCTCCATTTTAATAATATACTTGTCTATATACATTTATCACGTCAGATAGTTATTGGGCTTCCCTGGTGCCTCAGACGGTAGAGAATCTGTCTGCAATGCAGGAAATCCAGATTTGATCTCTGGGGTGTGAAGAAACCCTGGGGAAGGGAATGGCTATCCACTCCAGTATTCTTACCTGGAGAATTCCATGGACAGAGGAGCCTGGCAGGCTACAGCCCATGGGGTCACAAAAGAGTTGGACACAACTGAGTGACTAACACTTTCACAGTTATAACTTGTATTGTAATCAAACTATTTGCTAAAAGAAGTTCATGTGATGAAGAATAGTCTATTTACTATTGACTATTGTTTTTCTTTCCTTTCTAAAGGTCACTGTCTTCTGTTATCACCTTCTTTTTTAGAAGGTTTAGAGAGCTTTCTTTAGTAATTATTTAAGTGTAGATTTGCTAGCACAAATTATTTTAGCATTCTTTTGACTGAGCATATGTTTATGTCTTCTTTATTCCTGATGGATAGTTTCACCAATGGATGTAGAATTTCTGGTTCCTTTTAGAACTGACAGCTCTTTTCTTTCAGCACCTTAAAAAAAACAAAAACAAAAACAAAAAGCACACAGTGTGCTTCCTTCTGACCTGCATGGTTTCAGATAGGAAATCCACTATAATATGAATTGTTATTCTTTTATAGATAATGTATTCTTTTCCTCTGGCTATTTTAAAAAAATTTTTCTTTTTATTTCATACTTCAAATTTTAATTTTGTTATGTCTTGGTGTGGATTTCTTTGGGGTTATTTGAGGTTTTCACATGTTTAAGTATGTAGATTTGTGTCTCTTGCCGACTTTGGCAAGTTTTCAGCCATTTTTTCTTCAAATACTTTCCCAGTACTACACTGTTTCTCTTCTGTACTGTGATAAAATGAATTTTTGCTCTTTTTAAAATTTTCTACAGGAACTTCTGTTGATCTGTCTTTATCTTCAGTTGATTTTATCATTCCCATTTACACTCTTATGTACAACTGAGTTTTTTAATTTCAGTTAATTTTTTTAATTATAGTTTTCATTTCTGTAATTTCTTTTCAATTATCTTATATAATTTCTGTTTCTGTGCTGAGATTTTCTGTTTTCATATGTTTTCAGACAATTTGTAGTTTATTTCTAAAGGATTTTTAAGGCAGTTTTTAAAATGCTTGTCAGATAATTTTAATATCAGATTAATCTCTGTATTGGTTATCTTTTCTCATTAAATTCTGATTTTCCAAATTCTTGGTATAATGAATGTTTTTTTTTAAATTGTATCCTGAACATTTATTTTATTAATGGATTCTTATTCCTATCCAAGTATTCTATTTTAGCAGGCAGTTAGTTGTTCTATTTAAGTTATATAGTATATAAGTTATAGTCTACTTCTCTGAGTTTTAATTCCCTTGAATGTTTAGTTTGTGATCCCTTGCAGTGATATTTTGTCTTGTTTGATTTCTGGTTCTGGTAGGACTCCTGTGTAAGCCCTATTGGTGCCATCTGTGGGGTACTGAGCAATATTCTGTGTGAGGCAAAAAACCACTGGCCCTAGTTCCCTTATACCACTAGGTGGAAGCCAGGGAGTCACAGAGCTTTACTCTTGCAGTAGAAATGAGCTGGTGGGACTGCTCTCTGGGCCTTGCTTCTGAACAGGGGAATAAGAAAGTTAGGAGTTTGTTTCTTTGCTACTGGGAGATCACATCACTCACCCAGCTCAAGTTATGGAACAGAGGCTGTGATGGCTGAGACTTGGCTGTTCCCACTGCTGTTGGTAAGTTGGGTAATCAACAGAGGCTCTATTTGTGGAAAACTGCTTGAGGTTCCCTACTAGGCCTCTGTTGGGTTTCTACTTTCCCAGTCCTTTGGTGAGAAAGAACAGATTTGTCTTTCTTTCTTCCTCCCTTTTTTCTTTTTCTTCCTATCTTTCTTTCTTTATTTTTTTCCTTTCTGCCTGATCATTTCTTGTGGCAGGCCTCTCCATTGCCAAGCCAAGGTATATGGGAGAGGAAAAAAAAGAAACAGGTAACTCATCATGTTGTTTCTCAGCTCCTGTACCCTCTAGCTGGTACATGTTCTTCTTTCCAGCTTTCAGATTTATCTTACTGTTGTCTATAAGATACTCTCCAGGGTATATAATTATACTTAGAAGAAACAGGGAAAAGTGAGTCTGTACTTTCTCATAGTCCTGAAGTCTTAGCTAATATTTTTAGCTGTGGTTATAACTTACAGTTTTATATGCTTAGCAATTAGCATTGATCTTGAAAAACACTAGTTGCTTGGCAAGAAAAAAAAAAACAAAAAAATGTGATTAAGTGAATTAGCAAGTGAGTGCTAAGCTGCTTGTTATGTCTGACTCTCTGTGACCCTATGGACTGTAACCCACCAGGCTCCTCAGTCCATGGGATTCTCCAGGCAAGAATGTTGGAGTGGGCTGCCATGACCTTCTCTAGGGGATCTTCCCAACCCAGGGGTTGAACCAGCGTCTCTTGTGTCTCCTGCATTGACAGGCAGGTTCTTTACAACTAGTGCCACCTGGGAAGCCCAAGTGAGTGGTTGCCTAAATAAAATGAAGGAAGGAAGGAGAGAGGGATAAAGGGGAAAGGGAAGGAGAAAGAAAAGAAAGAAAAAATAATAAAGGAAGAGAAAAGAAAAGGAAGAATAGTGTTATCGATGGATTACTTTAATAACAGCATTATATATTAGAAAGAGCACTACCCTCAACTGTGTAACTAGAAAATGTAGCATTATTGACTATTAATTTAAATTCTATAAAACTGTGTCTTCTTATTTATAAAATTAAAGGCTTTGCCTAAAATTTGTAATCCCTTTCAGTTATGTATGCTGTGACTCTCATTTTTTTTTTTTTCTGAAAGTCATAATTGATGACAACCTAAAAGTTGTCTGCTATAGAACTTATAGTTGTAACCCCTGAGGCAGCATGCAAACCCTTTGATACAGCTGTGCAATAGTGGGGAACAGCAGCAAGTCAACTGAATTGGTGTAAAGCAATAGGTGATTCTGTATATTTTCCCAGTCAATGGCATTTGTAGGGCGTGAGTCAGAGGAGGTGAGCTGCCAAAAATGAAGGGCTCAATGGGGCTTGCCCCTGTGAGCAGCTGGTCACATACTTGTGGTTTTCCAAATATGTTCACATATTGAGAGAAAACCATCCACTGGCCATTATCTTTGAATATGAAGGACAAACATATCACAGAAAATGCCCATCCAACTGTTAATGCAGCCTGTGCCTTTGTTGGAACTCCTGTTCTCAATCTAATGGATATTTGATTTAACTGATAACTGTGCGTTGTTGATATAAAATTGGCACCTAAACTTTTAATGCAGGAAATAACTAGGAATGTGCTGAGGGTGCATATGTGTACTCTCTTGGCCCCAACTCACTAATGGTCTTATACAAGTTTTGGAAGTGAGAATAAAACTGTCAACTGAGGAGAAATATGTAAATGCATTATTAAAATATTATTATTCTCACATCATAAACAAATTTATACAGACACATGCAGGCATTTAGCTCTAATTGTACATCAATAAATTAGCCTTAATGGGTATATAGTATGTTTCATAATATATATGGAATTATGGTTGTTCTTTTCAGAGGCAAGTACAGAGACTCTTCATAATTAGTATTACAGTAGCCTTTTACAATCACTTTTCTGAAATGTAAGTAGAACTTCCTAAAATGAAAATCCAAGCATATATTTACATTATTAAGTCTCTTGGTGCATACTGAATTATTTAATATATTCAACACACTGTATATAATGTGGAGAGTATTGTTCAAAATGTGAATAAAACAAATATGAAAAGTACAGTCTATTGGATGAATGCTTGGGAGACCACACTCTTTAAATATTTTACTAGTCCCTATATGATATGGTCCCTGATTATAACTTCTTATTGTTTTTTCTCTTTATTCTCTCCTTATCACTTCACCATTCCCCCCACCCCTTACCTCCCCACTGCAAATTAAAACATGCTTTCTGTTGCTCTTAACCTTTCTTACATGCTCTTTCTTTTGACTGAAATAAATACTAGGTCATCTTCTAAACTTGCATGTTTGTGTAGAAAGTGTCACTAGTTTCTCATCTTTAGTTTTGATACCAGTTCTTCTGGAAGGCCTTTCTTGATGATCCTGTCAGCCTTAGATATTAGCTAAGTGCCTCTCTTCTCTTCTCCCTTATCACCCTATACTGTCCTATAATAGCTCTTATCACATTGTTTTGGACAGTAATACATAGTCTTATTGTTCAAAGCCTGGATGGATTCTGATCACCTTTTTTTACATCCCTTTTTTATTGTGATAAAACCATATAATTTGAAATCTAACTTTAGATATCTTACATGAAACCAATGAAGTATTCAATCTCTTAGAAGCAAAAAGCAGAATGTTGTTTGCCAGGGAGTGGAAAGAGGGGGAAACTGGGAGATGATCAATGGTATAAAGATTTATTTAGGGAAGATAAATAAGTTCTAGAGATGTGCTTTACAACAATGGTGAATATAGTTAACAATACTGTGCTACTCTCTTTAAGGTCAGTTTCTGGAGATGTTTTTTATTCTTCTGATTGGGTCATATTTCCCTGTTTCTTCAAGTGACTTATGACGCTGTGTTGGAATCCACACGTTTGAACAAAAAAAGACACGTCTTCCAATCTTATCTACTGGCTTCATACAGGGAAAGACTTTCACCAATCAACCCAGCTACAGATTTTTGGGTCTCTCCAGCTTTTTCTAAGGATGTACCTTCTCTGGGCTTGTGTATACCATTTTCCAGTTTGAAAGGTTTATTGTTTTTCTCTGGCTCTGCCTGAAGCCACCAGGCTCTCTGTATCCCCCAGGTGTCAAGGTGTAACTATTCTGTCAGCACTTCACATCAGATGAAGCAGAAACCAGTCTCAGACTGGACCCATGCTCTACTCTTCTTTCTCTCACTAGGGAGAAGACACAGACTGGGTGCTTACTCCTGATCGTGGTGAACTGAGGCTGTTTCTGTCTGCAGTTTTACAACTCTCTAGTGCTGCCACAGTCTGCTGAATTCTCTTTTAATCTCTGCAGCCTCTGGCGCCCAAGGTATGCCAGTTACCTGTCAGTGCCTTGAGTCAGGTTAAACAGAAAGCAGCCCCTCTAAAATCTGGAACTTTAAATACACATTCTGCCATTCTCTTCCTTCCCAAAGGAGAAGCCACGGCTGGGCTTTTCTGCCCAATTACAAACTGTGCTAGCTTTGGGTAGCGTGACTGGAATTAAATAACTTTTCTTATCTGTTTCATTGTGACTCTTCTTGAATTTGAACTTGCCTTAGTGCTACGTCTTCCTAACTGTTTTCTGAATTTCTCATAGAATTTTTTTGGGGCTGTATGTTGTTAAGTTCATGCTTCTGTGGTGCACCAGGTTCTGGGGCTTCCTTTACCATCATTTTGCTAATGGATATTGAGCATCTTGAGTGACATTGTTTTCTCTATATCCAGCAAACTGCCTAGCACACGATTGGTGCTTAATAAATATCTGTAGAATATGAATGAAGTAGTTCCAGTTCAGGGCTAGAATATCAAACTTGTTTCTAAATGATATGAAAATATTTGGTTTTCTAAAGACATTGATATATTGGCAGGTTTGTTCATTTCTCCTCAAGACAATGGGTTTCAAAGTATGAAAGTAAAAGTGTTAGTTGCTTAGTCATGTCTGACTCTTTGTGACACCATAGACTGTAGCTTGCCCGGCTTCTCTGTCCATAGAATTCTCCAGGCAAGAATATTGGAGTGGATAGCCATTTCCTTCTCCCGGGGATCTTTGAGACCCAGGGATTGAACCCAGGTCTCCTGCATTGCAGGCAGATTCTTTACTATCTGAGCCACCACGTGATAAACTTAGTACAAATTCAGCATGTAAACAGCAAGACCTAGAGCAATGCTTTCCAATAGAAATTTATGCAGTAATGAAAATGTTTATTTCTGCTATCCAAAAGATTGACATAAACCAGATGTGGCTTTTTAGCATATGAACTTGGCTAACATGAGGGATAGAACTTAAAATCTTGTTTATACCTAATTTTAAATAACCACGTGTAGCTAATTAATGGTTACCGTATTGGACAGTGCCGTTCTGAAGGACTTAAGAGCTGGCCTGGGTCTCCAAAAATACATTTTGAAAATATTTATGCTGCACAGTTTCCTGTTTTTTCTTTATAAAAAGGAGATGCAATGTCATTGTCTTCATCTTGAACATAAGTTTCTATCTTACCAGAACCAGTCATTTTTTAATTACTTTTTGTTTCCTTCCTTCTTTCCTTTTCTTTTATTTTCTTGGCTAAATCAATCATTAGAATAACAGGCAAAGTTTTGATATTTCTGTTGCTATTATTCCATGGTATTTAGTTTTATATCAAAGCAAAAATATATATACATATATACTTGGGTCAAATAATACTACAAAGCTTAAAAATCATTTTCCCAGTAAGTACTTTGCCCCACCCTTGACTTAAGTTCCTTTGAAAAAAGTACTTTGAACTCTTCAGCTATTTTTTCTGATATTTCCTTTCATATATATATATAAAACAATCATGAAGCTAGTGGTTTTCAGAGAAGAGCTTTATGAGGGCAGTAGTGTTAGTTGCTTAGTCATATCTGACTCTGTTATTCCATGGACTGTAGCCCACCAAACTCCTCTGTCCATGGAATTCTGCAGGCAAGAATACTGGAGTGGGTTTCCATTTCCTTCTCCAGGAAATCTTCCCAACTCAAGGATTGAACCTGGGCCTCCTGCATTGCAGGCAGATTGTTTACCATCTGAGTCACAAAGGAAGCCCTTGAGATATATAAAATATGCTTAAAATTAAGTTTTCTCTTTTCTATGTCCTCCTATATCCATTTATGGCAAATGAGGATGCAAGTCTCTTGTATGACTTGATCTGAAAACACACACATACGCACACAGGGCATATCCCTTCCCATTTCCTAATGCAATTTCTTCATAATTCTGCTTAAATAATATTTTGGCATTTATATAAATAACTCTCTGTAAATTATATTTACTACTGAGGCAGAATTTTGAAGAGTAAATGCCCTGATGCTCCCTTTCATGTGAACACTACTGTTCTTCTTTATATTTCTCACACATCTCATTCTAGAGGAGAAAGGAGTAAAATCTGATTGGTGAATTTGGAGGGAAGAACAGAGAATATTTGGCCCTACCCCTCCCTTTCACTTCACAATAAGAATGAACTTGCTCATGGAATGACCTCCATGCCATTTGGTTTATGATTCCAAGGCCCTGCCCCTACAAAATAGGGGAGATGTCCTGGTGGCTCAGCTGGTAAAGAATCCACCTGCAATGCAGGAGACATGGTTTTGATCCCTGGGTTGGAAAGATCCCCTGGAGAAGGAAATAGCTACCCACTCCACTATTCTGGCCTGTAGAATTCCATGGACTGTATAGTCCATGGGATTGCAAAGATTCAGACACGACTGAGCGACTTTCATAGTTTTAGGGAATAAAAAATTCACATTTGGGGAAGAATACATGTAGAATTGGGAGTCCTTTTGTCCAGGGTCTGTGACTTAGATTTTGAATTTTAGTAAGTGGGGAGGGCACTATTAATGCTTGTGGAGAAATATGTCACACCATGTGTATTTGATTTTTAATGGTTAAATCTGGGCAAGATAGTTTAAACTGTAAAGCTTAGATTTAACTTATGATGACTTTAGCAACAAATAAGTAGTTAATCTTATAGAAACTGACCTTTACATTTTGGGATTTCATCAGTTAAATAGGGGTTGAGGGCTTTAGCAAAGTGTTAGGGTCTCGGCAAACTGCGACAGGTAGGGTTAGGCCTTCGGGAGGCAGAGGTACTACTCTTGACAAAGGACGTAATTTCTCCAAGTATTAAGCTTTCTTATGTAAATTACTGAAAATAATTCTACTTCATAGAATTCATAGACTTGTTAGGAAAATTAAATAAGATAATAAATAAAAAATAAATTAGTGGAGTGCCTGGCATATAGTGAGTTTTTATTTTTATTTTTTCATATTTATGTATTTATTAATTTATGGCTACACTTAATCTTCACTGCTGTACCCAGTCTTTCTCTAGCTGTGGTACACAGGCTTCTCATTGCAGTGGCTTCTCTTGTTGCAGAACGTGGGATCTAGGATGGGTACGTGGGTCCACTTGTAGCATATGTGATATTCTGTGACCAGGGATCAATCTCACATCCCCTTTATTAGCAGATGGATTCTTAGCCACTGGACCACCAGGGAAGTCCCTTAATCCTTAATTTTAGATACCAGTGTTATTATCTGTATATCAATTGTACAATAAGAACAGTTCAGATTACTTCACATTATACTCTTCATATACCTAGGATGCCGTGGCAATTCTGAACAAAAATATAGCCATTAAAATAGGTGGGAGGATGAACAATGACAATAACATGGCATATGGATAGTCCAAGACTACTGGCTCCAAATGCAAGTTGTAATCACCGCTACTGATTAATGGGATCCATTATTTTACTTTATAATAGTTTTTTAAGTCTATCCTGTTATGGACTCCGTTGTGTCTCCCCAGATTTTATATGTTAAGACCTAACCCGTCAATGTGACTATTTGGAGATATGGCAATTAAGGTTAAGTGAGATCATAAAGTTAGGCCCTGATCCAACAGGACTGTTGTCGTTACCCTTTTCTCTGAGTGTCGCATACAGAGTAAAGGACATGTGAGTATACAGCAGGAAGGTGACTTTCTGCAAGCCCAGAAAAGAGGCCTCACAAAAGAATGGTCTTGCTGGTACCTTAACCTTAGATTTCCAGGTTCCAGAACTATAAGAATAAATTTCTTTTATTTAAGCCACCCAAGTCTGTGGTACTTTATTATGACAGCCCAAGTTGAACAACACATTAGTTTTTCAATTTGAAATGGAATGTGTTTCCATAGCTTTTAACCATCTATAGTTATCTAACCATGACTCTGAAGGCCACATTTGTTTAACTGTTTAATAATTGATTAGGTCAGTTTTATTCTTCCTACAGCCTTTTAAGTATCAACCTTTATTTGTTCTTCGGGGATGAAATTGCATTTTATATTATAGATAATTGGAATGCTTTTACCTTACTGCCTTGTCCAAGGAAATAGATCATGGAAGGACGTTAAAAGTGAACAGTAATATAGACAAAGAATAGTTTGTGTTTTAAGACTGTGGATTTAACTTGAATTTAAAACTTTCCTCTACTTAATCACTACTTCTTTTTAGTAAATACACACACATTCAGTTCTTCAATAATGAAGAAGGAAGGACAATTGGATGTATATTTTTACATGTAAGGGATTTATTTAAATAGAAAAAGCAGATATCAGAACTTATTTTAATTTAAATTTTAAAAATATGTAATGGTACATTTAATACATATGAAACTTTGTTTCTCATGAAAATAAATATGGGTGTGCAAAAATGAATGTAATTATCCCTAAATTAATGAAGAAATAAGACAGAGTGTGTGCATTTCTCTCGCTTCAACAATTTTCAAGCTGAACTTCAATATGTAGCTGAACTTCTTTACTTTTCACTAATGAAGTTATATCCCTGCCATACCTGTCTTGTATCTCTTTTTCTTGAGAGTGGGTTACATTCTAGCCTGTCATAATTGTAGGTTCTGAGGTTAATGGAAACACAATGAAAATATAAGCAGAGTAAAGAAAAAACAAAATAGGTAATATGTGTTAGAATTCAAATAACAGAGGAGAAGAAGGTCTTTTGCTTCGGGACAAATAACACTTTGCAATAAGAATGAAAAGCAGGTGTGTAAAATCTCTACTGATATTGTTTTATAGCCTTCATAATTTCTAAAATTATATACATCTTTTCCTTAACAAGAAGGAGAACTGAATGCTTAATTAAGAAACTAGTATCTAGGCTTGGATCCACCTTAACCCAGCTTCATGATTTTGAATGAACTGCACCTCCACAGACTGAAACACCTTAAAGTATGAAAGGAAGGAAACAGGCTCTACGACCTTTAAAGAACTTTAGACTCTTAACAACTGATAATGTTATTACTCTTCATTTATCTTCTGATAGTGTTTCCTCTTTAAAATTTCACAGTGGTACCTAGTGAGTGCAATGAGAAACACATCCTGAAACTAGTGGAGTTGCTATAGAACTTGAACAGGACAATACAGAATCGTCTGATGAAAAGTTTGTCTACCAGAAAAACAATGTCAAGTAAAATTTATAGTGCTTCTTATTTTCACTTTTGTGCTAAAGAAATTTTGTTATTTGTGCTCAAAATAAATTATTCCCATTATATCAATGAAAAGCTCAGGGAAATCTAATGATTTGTCCTTCAACTAGCACTGTAATTACGAGTCATCTGTAAAAAATAAAACCATTAACACAAAACAACATGGATAATGAGTTAACTATACTGAAGATACCATAAGTAAAGTTAGAACATTTCCAAAAATACAAACACTGTGCATGTTATTTTGTTTATCTTTTCTTTTGCTCTCCATTCCATTGTCTCCTACTTGTCCTGAGATGAAGAACAGAGACAAAGAGGAAAAAAAGCTGTTTAGTCTTTATTTCACCTTTATCTTTTTTTTCTGGTTTTCGCCCTATAAGCAATTTATGACAATAGTGACCTCCCTCACAGATATGTGATAAAGATTAATGAAGTGTATTTATTTTACCACTTTTTGGGTTGCTGGACTTGTCTCTGGAGATGCTATAAGCTTTGTCAAATAGAAATAATGTTGTATATGGGAAAAGGAAAGATCTTGTTGATTAGGAAGTTTCTTACTCATTAATAACTCACCATTATTCTCTTTTAGAAAGAATAGAACACACACTTCAAAAATGATGATTAATACAACTTTCCTAATGTCTTTTTAGTGCATGATTGTTCCCCAAATTAACACATCAGAATAAAACAATAAAGTGGAAAATAAAGCTCACTGAATAAGCAATAAAATGGAAAAAACAAGCAAGTATTGTAGATCTCAAGTGATGGTTTATTAACTGTATTCTCATATTTGAGTCATTTAATATCTTTGGGTCTTACCTCTAAAATGAGAATCGTGATTCTTTATTAGACTAAAGGTAAAAGGTTATACTAGATATTCTTTTGAGGCCTCTCACAGTTCTGAGAGCCAGGATTCTCATACTAAAAGTGATCCAGTGTATCAAGATGAATTGCCAGTCTCTGTTTTTTGTATCACATTAAACTGCACTTACTTTCAACAGGATATTGAGAATTATCTCTTCGATTGCTCATTCAGTTATTCAACAAATATTTATTCAAGGCCTAAATTCTGCAGTTTCTGTTTCATATCAGGCTGCTCGCTCTTTATTTCTTAAAGTCATTCATCCTTCATGGTCCATATTATAAGATTTATGCTTTGACTTTTAAAGTAGATTCATACATTATAGTTTTGAGTTCTTGACGAGATTTGAATTCCTCTATAATAGTATCGAATTTACTTCTTTGAATTCTTTCAATGGTATGGCAGAAACTAGTTGATTCTTCTAGGTATCTTATCTCTGCTTTTAACTTAACAAATACTAGAGACACTGCCACCACAATAAAAGGATATATTTCGTAGCATCTCTTGCAGTGGTTGGCTGTTGAGGTGTAAATAGAAATTTTTTAGAGTTCCATAAAGTTTCCTTAAAAGGGAAGAGGAAGCATCCCTTTTACCTATTGCTTAGAGTGTTGATGTGATGGCTAAAGTTATAATAGTTATCTTTGATCATGTGGAGACTTCTCCAGGGAACAAGAGAAAAAAAAGCCTGCTATCCTGATAAAGTGAAATTGTCAGTTGTGTCAGGCTCTTGCAACTCCATAGACTGGAGCCTGCCAGGCTCCTCTGTCTATGGAATTCTCCTGTCAAAGATACTGGACTGGGTTTCCATTTCCTTCTCAAGAGGAACTTCCCAACCCAGGGATCAAACTCATGTCTTTTGCATTGCAGACAGATTCTTTACTGTTTGAGCCACCAGACAATACTCACTCTAAACTATCAAGTTCTTAGTTCCTTTTCTTTTACAAAAGAATGAATGTCTATTTTGGCTAAAACACTACTTTTCAAATCTTTGCTACTCACAACCAAACATAATCCTAACTAGTTCAGTTCAGTTCAGTTCAGTTCAGTTCAGTTCAGTCGCTCAATCGTGTCCGACTCTTTGCGACCCCATGAATCGCTACACGCCATGCCTCCCTGTCGATCACAAACTCCCGGAGTTTACTCAAACTCATGCCTTTCGAGTCGGTGATGCCATCCAGCCATCTCATCCTTTGTCATCCCCTTCTCCTCCTGCCCCCAATCCCTCCCAGTATCAGGGTCTTTTCCAATGAGTCAACTCTTTGCATGAGGTGGCCAAAGTATTGGAGTTTCAGCATGTAAAGTGTCAGGTTCGTTAATAAATCCATATTGAATAGTTGACCCCTATTTGTGGGTCATAAATGTATCCAAGTAGTGTGTGTATGTGCATATGTGTATATATAGCCTATTATATCCTATCATATATGGGAAGTAATTTCTATAGGAATAAATGTCAGAGCTAGCATTTTACAAGTTTTATTTAATTGCAAATTTAAATTAACATAAACATAATCATTTGAAAATGTTACAGAAGTATGAAGAGAAAATATTAAAAAATAATATAAAAATTGCCTTAATATAATAATAAAAGTGTTAGTTCCAATAGTATACTAATTGCTACTGATAATAATGTAAGAGTGAAGGACAGATGATACCCCAGTCCATCCCATTTACTTTCCCCATGTTTACAAAGAGCATGATTAGTATTTTTTTTTTTTTTTTGTTAGTGTGTCTCCATGTTACAAAATTATGGAGGCAAGGAAGTACAAAATCTGCAGGGTGGGCTGAGAAGCTCCAGATTCAGGAGAGTCGATGGTGCAGTTCTAGTCTGAAGGCCAGCAGGTGAAGACCCAGGATAGTCAAGTTCAGGATCAATTCACAATCTAGCAGGCCAGTCTTTTTGTTCTATTCAGTTATTCTGCTGATTAGATAAGGCCCACCCAACTTATGGAAGGTCATCTGATTACTCAAATACCACTGATTTAAATATTTCTCATCCCAAAACATTTTCCAACTTAACACGTAATTAACCATCACCAGTCCTTTGTTTAAATAATTGAAAGAAATATTTTAGTTTCAAAATATGAGTGATGCTAAAACTGATTCTTGAAAGATGAGTAAATATTTGTTACGTAGACAAGGCATCTCATGAGAATACCTGGACTAAGAGGCAATAATTTCTAGGCAGAGGGAAAAGCATAGATCCTTCCAACTTCTAGGTTTGTGTTACACACTGTTCATAACTATAACAGTTTCCTATTTAACATTTTTCTATTCTAGGAATATTCAACATAATCATTGTGAGGCAAGACTCTGGAATTAGCCAAATTTATTTTCAGTCATTAGATTTGAGGGTCTGTATGCAAAACTGTTTATCTGCAATAAATAAGAGATACTTGTCCCATCTATGATTGCCTTAAGTCATTTCCGCTAGGTTTGCCACACTGCAGTTTCAAATCTCAAACCCAGTCTCAGTAATATATGAAATACTGCTGTGCTTATAATTCCGAAAGGTACATTTAGCTTCAGTTGAGGCTTATGGAGGCTTATGAAGATGAGGCTTATTGGAAACACATAAACATTTTAGTGAATTTCCTTTAGATATAAATTCCTTTGAAATATAACACTTGTGGAAATATTGTTTGAGTGCCATGAGAAGGAGGCAACATTTTTTCAGCAGCTGCTCTCATTTTTCTATTTCTCCCACTTTCATACAAAATGCCTTAATATCTTTCCTGTGACAGGGGTGGAAGAAACTATTATATAGAAAAAGAAATCTCAAATAACTTATACAGTTTTCCAGTGAGTTTTATGAAAAATCTAATTGATTTCATTAATGTCAAATATCAGAAAACCTCACAGAGGTTTGTTGCCGGAATTAAAAGACCTTTCTGAGTGCCACATTTTGCAAGATGGAATTGAGCCACCTTATGTGGAAAATGTTATTGATGTCGCCTCTGTTTCTTCAGTCTAGGCAATTTGGTCCAGCAAATCCATGTGCAAGTGGAAGTTTGCTGGAGCTTAGATTTCCTGACCATGTATCCAAAAATATTAGACATGACCATTTTCACCTTTCTCCTCTTCAGTCTTTCCCACGTTGTCAGTTCAGTTCAGTTCAGTCACTCAGTCCTGTCAGACTCTTTGCGACCCCATGAATCGCAGCATGCCAGGCCTCCCTGTCCATAACCAACTCCCAGAGTTTACTCAAACTCATGCCCATCGAGTTGGTGATGCCATCCAACCATCTCATCCTCTGTCATCCCCTTCTCCTCCTGCCCCCAATCCTTCCCAGCATCAGGGTCTTTTCCAATGAGTCAACTCTTCACATGTGGTGGCCAAAGTATTGGAATTTCAGCTTCAGCATCAGTCCATCCAATGAACACCCAGGACTGATCTCCTTTAGGATGGCCTGGTTGGATTTCCTTGTAGTCCAAGGGACTCTCAAGCGTCTTCTCCAACTCCATAGTTCAAAAGCATCAATTCTTCCGCGCTCAGCTTTCTTCACAGTCCAACTCTCACATCAGTAAACTTAACTAAAAGGCTATGGTCCAAGAAAGTGAGACCTATGATAGAGAGAAGGATGACTCCCCAGCTTACCTTGTCCCCCAAAAACACACACATGCAGTGCTACTAATAGTGCTGGGTTAGACTAGTAAATAGGAGATGAGAGTCTTTTTTTTTTTCCCCATCAACAGAGACATCAATAATTTAATGGATAGGAGAACCTTACACATCTGAAACAAGGTACTGGAGCAATACCCCACCAAACGTGGCAGACAGTTAGGTCGGACATGGTTAGGAAGTGAGAGGCTTTGAAACATGATGTTCTTCCTGCTTAGAGCACTCTTCTTCTCCAATGGACTGGCTCTTTTTCTCTCTTCAGTCTCGAAAGAAGACCTTTATAAAAGTTTTCATAAGCTATTCAAATAGCATGAATGCATGCTAAGTTGCCTCAGTCGTGTCTGACTCCCTGCGACCCCATTGGCTGTAGCCCACCAGGCTCTTCTGTCTATCAGTATTCTTCAGACAAGAATACTGAAGTGGGTTGCATTTCCTTCACTAATTTATATAGCACTTATTTTTTTATTTGAAAATAATTTATGTTTGCAAGTAATAATTTTTATATATTTATCTGTTTACATTTGTCCTGTCCATGTCTCCCTCTAGAATGTGAGATAAAATCCTATGAAAGTAGATTACTTTTTTTGCTTACTGCCTTATATATAATATCTAGTATACTTCCTGGAATATGAAAAATGCTAAGTAAATGTGCACAAATTAAATAAATGAATGCATAAATGAATTAAATGAAACAATGTAAACTATAGTTTTGTGAGTATTGGACTAATTACTTAACATTTGAGTTTTAGTTTCGTCATCTATTTTTATAGAAGGAAAAATGACTTTTTTTTTTATTTAATGGACTTTGAGGTGATCAGCTGGGGAAATGAATAAGAAAGTATCTTTAAACTTCTAAACTCTATGGAAATATTTGGTTGTGTCTAGTAGGTTATTAAATATAAACTGTAAGCAGTACAGTTTTAATAACTAAACATCACTTTCCTTCCAATTTTTGATCTGTGATTTTCTCTAGTTAACAGAATTTCACTCTCACAGTTCAGTTCAGTTCAGTCATTCACTCGTGTCCAGCTCTTAGAGATTCCCTGGACCACAGCACACCAGGCTTCCCTGTCTATCACCAACTCCTGGAGCTTACTCAAATTCATGTTCATTGAGTCAGTGATGCCATCCAACCATCTTATCCTCTGTTGTTCCCTTCTTGTCCCGTCTTCAATCTTTCCCAGCATCAGGATCTTTTCCAATGAGTCAGTTCTTCACATCAGGTGGCCAAAGTATTGGAGTTTCAGCTTCAGCATCAGTCCTTCTAGTGAATATTCAGGACTGATTTCTTTTAGGATGAACTGGTTGGAATTCTTCACTGTCCAAGGGACTCTCAAGTGTCTTCTCCAACACCACAGTTCAAAAGCATCAATTCTTCAGTGCTCAGCTTTCTTTATAGCCCAACTCTCACATTCATACATGACTAATGGAAAAACCAAAGATGGACCATTGTTGGCAAAGTAATGTCTCTGCTTTTTAATATGCTGTCTAGGTTGGTCATAACTGTTCTTCCAAGGAGCAAGTGTCTTTTAATTTCATGGCTGCAGTCACCATCTGCAGTGATTTTGGAGCCTCTCAAAATAAAGTCAGTCACTGTTTCCAATGCTTCCCCATCTATTTGCCATGAAGTGATGGGATCAGATGCCATGATCTTAGTTTTCTGAATGTTGAATTTTAAGCCAACTTTTTCACTCTCCTCTTTCACTTTCATCAAGAGGCTCTTTAGTTCTTTGCTTTCTGCTGTAAGTGTGGTGTCATTTGCATATCCGAGGTTATTGATATCTCTCCTGGGCATCTTGATTCCAGCTTGTGCTTCATCCAGTCCAGCATTTCTCATGATATATTCTGCATATAATCTAAATAAGCAGGGTAACATTATACAGCCTTGACGTACTTCTTTCCCTATTTGGAACCAGTCTATTGTTCCATGTCCAGTTCTAACTCTTGCTTCCTGACCTGCATACAGAGTTCTCAAGAGGCAGGTCAGATGGTCTGGTAGTCCCATCTGTTTCAGAATTTTCCACAGTTTGTGGTGATCCACACAGTCAGAGGTCTTGGCATAGTCAATAAAACAGAAGTAGACGTTTTCTGGAACTCGCTTTTTCAATGATCCAGCAGATGTTGGCAATTTGATCTTTGGTTCCTCTGCCTTTTCAAAATCCAGGTTGAACATCTGCAGGTTCATTTTTCATGTACTGTTGATACCTGGCTTGGTGAATTTTTAGCATTGTTTTGCTAGAGTGTGAGGTGAGTGCAGTTGTGCAGTAGTTTGAGCCTTCTTTGGCATTGCCTTTCTTTGGGATTGGAATGAAAACTGACCTTTTCCATCCCTGTGCTCACTTTTGAATTTTCCAAATTTGCTGGCATATTGAGTGCAGCACTTTCACAGCATCATCTTTTAGGATTTGAAATAGCTCAACTGGAATTCCATCTCCTCCACTAGCTTTGTTTGTAGTGATGCTTCCCAAGGCCCACTTAACTTTGCATTCCAGGATGTCTGGCTCTAGGTGAGTGATCACCCATTGATCTGGGTCATGAAGATCTTTTTTTGTATAGTTCTTCTGTGTATTCTTGCCACCTCTTCTTAATATCTTCTCTTTCTGTTAGGTCCATACCATTTCTGTCCTTTATTGAGCTCATCTTTCCATGAAATGTTCCCTTGGAACCTCTAATTTTCTTGAAGAGATCTCTAGTCTTTTCCATTCTATTATTTTCCTCTATTTCTTTGCATTGATCACAGAGGAAGTATAATCACTCTCTACTCATACTTTTACTCTACTCATATTTTACTCCTCTAATTTTCCTGTTATTTCATAATGCAAGCAATGGCTAAGTGTTCAGTTACTTTCTTAGAGGAAATTGTGCTTCCATAGAAGTTGCAACCCACTCAAAATTTTCTGTTTTTAATACATGACAGGGAGAAACTCATCCCACATGCCATGACTCCAAGTCCTGATAAATCATGGTGGAAGATACAGGAAACAGGAATCATATTCCTTGCAAAGGCTTTACATTGTTTCCTGTATTTCTGAGGAAGATATTAGAGTAAACAGGTCCATGTTTTTTGGCAAGAATATTTCTTAGGTGGCAGACGTGTCTATCAGGAGATATATGGTGTCTAATTGTCTTTAGGTGGCATTGACAGTCATTGATGAACTTTTCTAGGAGTCTAGAAGTTTAATAATAATGATGTTCAATTTCTATCATTTCTTAATTAAAAAGTAATTGGCATAAATTTATAAAAATAACTTTTCTATCAGTTATTTATTTGCAGTGAAGAGTAGTGTTTATGCTAAAGAAAGGTAAATTCTTGATTCTTTTCCTTTATTACTCAGTTTTAAACAAAATAAGTTAGCTAACTATCATTCTCTAATAGTGACCAATAAACTTTTCATTTCATTTTGGTTTGTTTCTTTGTTGGTTATGGCTATGTTTTGATATCATCATGTACATGTAGATTTAAATACATTTGATGAATTTCAGTTATTGCAGTTATCCTGCTAATTATGGTCTAATTGTCTCTGTTGTATCCAAGGGAAGGCTCTTCAAATTGGTCTCTGAAACTTTTCTGATATGACCCTTCTGCTGAGAAATGGTTTTCAAGTTTCCATTTTCAAATAATTCTCGAGTAATAGTGTTCTCACAGAATGCTAAAGGTATTTTTCTTTGTAAGTTATCATCTGCTAACAATAAATTAGTTAAAATTACATTTCTTATTGTTTGCTCACAAAATAAGCTATATTTTAAAATATAAATGAATAAGCAAATAAGTAACCACTGGCTCCAATGAATTTGGCAAAACTTTTGCTTGTTCATTCTAGGTATAAAATCCTATCATCTGAAGGTCAAAAAGCCCATTTGGAAAGTACAATACCAAGTACAAGGGTGGGCAGTTGAAAATTAAAACCATATGCAATGCTGTGTATGATATTTTAGATGTTAAATATAATACAGTACATTTCAAACTGGATGACCAATGTCAATTTAGAATACTGTTTAAACTGCAATTTATATTGAGATGAAGCAGAGAGAATTTTTCTGCCTCAGTTTCTTGGCTGAGTTAAAACATAATATTTCACAGATGTCTGACCTTTGGATTTTAACGTGATAATGTGACTTCCCCTGAACAAAGGCCTAAAAGCTGATTGTCAGAAATTGTTTTCCAACGAAGAATGATTCCAAATTGCATACAAAAATGACACCATATATTTTCTAAATGCCTATGCATAACGATTATAGTTGTTCCCATGGATATTTTAAGAATAGTAGATAGGTATATTAAGGAAGTAATTATTTTTTTTTTTGAAGTCTAGTCACTTGAGAAAATGTTTAATTCTTCTTGCGAAGTACATTCATTATCACAGTTGTTACTTTTTCTTGAAGTTTTATTGTATATATTGTCACATGAGCTCAGGGCTGTTTTCTTGTCATTGTTATTTCTATTCAGCATCATTTAATCTGCACTTTAAAATGTTACTAGTTGTTGTTTTCACAATTTTATCTGTACCCTCTAACTCTCTACTAGAGGTTACATGCTGAGATTCAGTATTTTTCTTAGCCTTTTCCTCATAGATTTTCAAATTGATGACAATAGGAAGATAGACAAAAGCCAATTTGTAATATTCAACAGCTTTTTATTAATTAATTGATATCCTCATATATGAGTTAAAGATTTTTTTTAACTTTGCATAATTTTTTTACTGTTGGCAACGATATATTACTTTTTGAGTAATATTTACTATCTGTTTTTTCTTCTGCATAATCACTGATGGTAGTGAAAAGTTACATCTTCAAGCTAGTTACAACCCTATATAATCAGTTGACACAAGTAGAAGTTCTACCTTGCCATTTGGGAAGCCTGTGGTTATTTTACAGGGAGTTTCTTCTAACCACAATGTTGGTTACTCTTTTAATCCCTTTCTGACTTACTCAGATGCATTGTGTCTTGAAAGTAATACATGTTTCCTTTCCCATAGAGACTCTTTGTTTTTCTTTATACTCAGTAGCAGTTATAAAATTCAAAAGCCAGCCATCAATCAAGGGTGAGCAGATGATACAATTTTTCATTCTCCCTGCAGCCAAATGCTCCCTATTGAATCCTCCTAGAAGCCCATTACCTGCCTAAGTTCTGCAAGTCACCTGACTTAGCTGTCATTTCCCAGTGTCTTTCCTTGATCTTGGACTGACTGCCTTTTGTGTGCCTGCCTTCTGTCTTCTGTCTCTCACTGGCTTCAGGGCTCTTTCCTTGTATCTGACAACTTAATGCTACACATCCCTGCTTCTGCTTACTACCTGAATAGCTTTGATCCACAAGATGCTCTAACACTTCTGCCTGCATAAAATCCACTCCTTGTTTATGCTAATCTTTATGCTGCTTCCCTCTAGCTTTACTCTTAATAACTTTCAATCCCTTCACAACCCAAATAGTATGTAGTCACCAGCCATTCTGTTTCCTCATCACAGATCTTTTTGATTAGTTTTTGTCCATAATGTACTTAATTTAATTCAGAAATCCATTTTTATTTTCAATATCCTTGTCTTCTGTATCCTCAGTCAAATTCAAGTCTCCATATTTTCATGTAGTCATTTCTTAGCCTTAATTTTCTATATTAAATTATCATTATTTTTCTCTTACTGGCTATGATACACTTCTTCTCATCAGCATTCTTCCATCCTATAACACTTCAATTCTATAGTTCAAGTTCATCCACATGATAATTAGATTCTTAGTGTAGTTTGTACTCCAGTTATTTTATCTCTGTTCCTTAATGTTATCTATGTGTCATATTATTTCTCTCTGATCTTACTCTGTGTGTGTGTGTATAGATCCTTGGTATATTTTCCTTTCTCCAGTATAATTTATGCTTTCATTCTTCTGTAAGATTTTTCAAATTTTATATTTAATTTTAGTTTTTAATGTGAAATCCTAACTATGATTTGTTGTTTTATAATCTACACTTTTAATGCAGGCTGAAATTATTATACCATATATTACATGTAATACATATACATAATATAGTATATACCTTCAAAACATGATATCGGCACTTCTAAATTCAACAAGCTTTATAAAACCAAGTCATATGCTGGGAATGAAGATACAAATAACATTTATGCTTCTGTCAAGGGACTCATGGTCTACTGGGATTATACAAAATTAAACAGGGTATTTCTCTATATTTTGATGCAACTTAAGGTAGAGACATACTTAGAATGCTGTGGGAACCAGAAGAGAAGCATTAATCCAGTGTGGGGAAAAGTACCTGGTTGATTACCTAGTTTCTTAAGGACGAAGACTATGACTACCTTATTCCTTTTTCTTCACCCTGTCCCACCATTTCTCTGTACACACTGAATGTAACTAAGAAATATTCCGTGAAAGAATGAATGAACCACATGACGTGTAATTGGATTTCTAGAGTGGGCTTGGTGCTTAGAATACACCCAGTACTAACAAATTGGGTGTAAAAGGCGCCGGACATTAGGGGGAGTGGCAGGAATTTCGACCTAGCAGGTTTTTTAGATGCAGCAGTTCATCATGATGAGTTCAAAATCATAGATGATCAGGATCCACTAAATGATTTTAATATTGGGCTTTAATATTGATTTAATATTTAATATTTTAGGAAATAATTTTAGCCTGTAATGTGAAAAATGGATTTGGTTAAAAATTGCAGAGAAGGGTGTAAGGAAGATCCTTAGGTATGGTGATCAGATAGATTGGACTCAATAGTAGCAAGCATCACTCTGATTCTGAGTGACACAATGAATTAATGGGGGGAGGGCAAGGAGTGTTTAGATTTGTAGTTCCTCTAAATAATGTTTTTCTGAATCAAAGGAGATTTGGTATAGTCTCTGGGGACTGACTATGCCAGATGGAAATTGTATTTCCTCATCCATGTACAAAGTACTCTGACTCTTCATATTTCCTTTCCATAACACACCTGTACAAGAACCAGTAGTTTGTGTTAAATCTATATCTCCCTGAGATTTTTTTTTTCAACTTGGGTAAAAGCTGATATTTCTCCCTTTTTTCGGAGGGAACAATGTCCAAATTCTCTCATTGTCCATTGTGTCTCTTCCCCCTTTCTATATATCTATTTAATCTCATTTCTATAAAAAGTTTCTATGCAGATTTCTATGAAGAGTTTTTATTATATTCTTATCTCTTCTAATGAACAAACTGCTAATTCAAAATGAGATAGATACTTTTGGAAGTAATTACTCCCACTTAAATTCATATTTCATATAATTCGTTTATGTCTATTTATTTACAGCTACAAATTAAATGTATGTGTTTATCTGGCCTCTAGTTTTTCCAAATATTTCATTGCTTAAATCTGGAGAGGGGTTAGAATATTGTAATATTCACTTACAAGGGACTCTCAAGAGTATTCTCCAACATCACAGTTCAAATGCATCAGTTTTTTGTGCTCAGCTTTCTTTATGGTCCAATTCTAATGTCCATACATGGCTACTGGAAAAACCATAGCTTGACTAGATGGACCTTTGTTGGCAATGTAATGTCTCTGCTTTTTAATATGCTGTCTAGGTTGGTCATAATTTTTCTTCCAAAGAGCAAGTGTCTTTTAATTTCATGGCTGCAATTACCATCTGCAGTGATTTTGGAGCCCAAACAATTAAAAGTCAGCCACTATTTCCATTGTTTCCCCATCTACTTGCCATGAAGTGATGGGACCAGATGCCATGATCTTGATTTTTTGAGTGTTGAGTTTTAAACCAGGTTTTTCACTTTACTCTATCACTTTCATCAAGAGCCTATTTAGTTCTTTTTTACTTCTTAAAACTTCTAAAATTCCCTTCTTAAAACTAAAGCAAACATAGTGGAGTACTCATCAAAAGGAAATACACAAATAAGTATATTTGTTATTAGAAAATTATTATTTTAACAATCATATTCAAGCGAACTACAGGAAGTCACCATTAACATGTCAAGAATTTTTTTTTTTTTTTTTTTTTTACTTAATAATACATTTGTAGAGGAGAGAGAAATCAATTTTATGATTTGGAGTATATTTGGATGAGAGAGCAATGTAAATTTTTGAATGAGTTATTTCTCTCTCTGGTGAAGCTGAGACTAAATTCTTATATTATTGAATTTTAAGGGCAAAAAGACATTCTTTAGAATTGCTTCTAGGAGAATGGTGACCAAATTTCAGATATGTAGAGGTAGAAATATTTTCTTTTATCTTCTTATAGAAATTCCAGTAAAGTTCTAGCAATCCTACTCCTGGGCATACGCACTGAGGAAACCAGATCTGAAAGAGACACGTGCACCCCAATGTTCATCGCAGCACTGTTTATAATAGCCAGGACATGGAAGCAACCTAGATGCCCATCAGCAGACGAATGGATAAGGAAGCTGTGGAACATATACACCATGGAATATTACTCAGCCATTAAAAAGAATTCATTTGAATCCATTTTAATGAGATGGATAAAACTGGAGCTCATTATACAGAGTGAAGTAAGCCAGAAAGATAAAGAACTTTACAGCCTACTAACACATATATATGGAATTTAGAAAGATGGTAACGATAACCCTGTATGCAAAACAGAAAAAGAGACACAGATGTACAGAACAGACTTTTGGACTCTGTGGGAGAAGGCGAGGGTGGGATGTTTTGAGAAAACAGCATCGAAACATATATATTATCAAGAGTAAAACAGATCACCAGCCCAGGTTGGATGCATGAGACAAGTGCTCAGGGCTGGTGCACTGGGAAGACCTAGAGGGATGGGGTGGGGAGGGAGGCGGGAGGGGAGATCGGGATGGAGAATACATGTAAATCCATGGCTGATTCATGTCAATGTATGTCAAAAACCACTGCAATATAGTAAAGTAATTAGCCTCCAACTAATAAAAATAAATGGAAAAAGAAAATCCCAAAATAAAAAAAAAAAAAAAAAAAAAGAGAAATTCCAGTCATGTTCTGTTTCTTCTTCTGATGCTGCTAAGTCACTTCAGTCATGTCCGACCCTGTCCAACCCCATAGATGGCAGCCCACCAGGCTCCTCTGTCCCTGGGATTCTCCAGGCAAGAACACTGGAGTGGGTTGACACTGGAGTGGGTTGCCATTTCCTTCTCCAGTTCTATTTTTAGTCCTTCGCAAATGAAAGAAATAAACAACCAAGTATTTCCAAATGTCTTTTCTTTTCCAGTAAGTGAAAACAAACAAGCTTAGTCTGATAGGAAACACATCTGTTTTCTTTGTTTGTTTGTTTGTTTGTTTACATCTGTTTTCTAATTAAAGACAGAGAGAAAGTTGAAAGTGCTTGTGAATGGTTATTATGATTCTATTATATGCTTACCTGGAAACAGTGGAAACAGTGGCTGACTTTTTATTTTTCTGGGCTCCAAAATCACTGCAGATGGTGATTGCAGTAATGAAATTAAAAGACGCTTACTCTTGGAAGGAAAGTTATGACCAACCTAGACAGCATATTGAAAAAACTGAGACATTACTTTGCCAACAAAGGTCTGTCTACTCAAAGCTATGGTTTTTCCAGTAATCCTGTATGGATGTGAGAGTTGGACTATAAAGAGATCTGAGTGCCAAAAAATTGGTGCTTTTGAACTGTGGTGTTGAAGAAGACTGTTGAGAGTCCCTTGGACTGCAAGGAGATCCAACCAGTCCATCCTAAAGGAGATCAGTCCTGAGTGTTCATTGGAAGGACTAATGTTGAAGCTGAAACTCCAATACTTTGGCCACCTGATGCGAACAGCTGACTCATTTGAAGAGACCCTGATGCTGGGAAAGATTGAAGGCAGGAGGAGAAGGGGACGACAGAGGATGAGATGGTTGGATGGCATCACCAACTCAATGGACATGGGTTTGGGTGGACTCCAGGAGTTCGTGATGGACAGGCATGCTGTGGTTCATGGGGTCCCAAAGAGTCGGACACGACTGAGCGACTAAACTAATATGCTTACCTGAAGGGAAAAACACAGATAATGAGAGAAGCTACTGAGTTACAAATAGATTTCAGATTGAGATGCCATTTAAAATGACATGCCATAAGCATTAGGACAGAAGAATAAATACACAAAGAGGAAACAATTGATTCTGTATAGGGTACCCTTATGTTTGATTTACTGTGGGCAGTTTTTATTTACCTGTGTTGTCTGGATGTCAGATGTCCTGACTCTGACCTAGAATGTATTCCTCACCCTTTCACTTTTAAAGAATACCAGTTTAGGCAAGAACTTATATTGCCACTCTTAATTATACATAATGATTTTAAAAACAACTTAATAACTTTATTTTTTTATTTTTTTTTACCATTTATTTTTATTAGTTGGAGGCTAATTACTTTACAATAGTGTAGTGGTTTTTGACATACATTGACATGAGTCAGCCATGGATTTACATGTATTCCCCTTCCCGATCCCCCCTCCCGCCTCCCTCTCCACCCGATCGCTCTGGGTCTTCCCAGGGCACCAGCCCTGAGCACTTGTCTCATGCATCCAACCTGGGCTGGTGATCTGTTTCACCCTTTATAATATATACATGTTTCGATGCTGTTTTCTCGAAATATCCCACCCTCGCCTTCTCCCACAGAGTCCAAAAGTCTGTTCTGTACATTTGTGTCTCTTTTTCTATTTTGCATATAGGGTTATCATTACCATCTTTGTAAATTCCATACATATGCGTTAGTATACTGTATTGGTCTTTATCTTTCTGGCTTACTTACTTCACTCTGTATAATGAGCTCCAGTTTTATCCATCTCATGAGAACGGATTCAAATGAATTCTTTTTAATGGCTGAGTAATATTCCATCATGTATATGTACCACAGCTTCTTTATCCATTCATCTGCTGATGGACAACAACTTAATAACTTTAACTTTACACCAGTAGCTATGATTTTTTTTAGCCCTAAAATCTGATACTCTGACTTTGAGTACTCCCAAATATAGAAACTAAAATTGGTGTTTTTTGAATATTGCTCTCAAATCAAGGATACTTTGAAAATAACAAATTGGACAGCAACATGTATTATTTAATTTCAAAAGACAGAATGAAGGATAACTAAATTGCACTTAGAGATTGTTTCCTTGGTCAACTCAAAATAGAAAATAATATTGATTTTTCCTCTTTTGGACACAGATGCTCTTTGCTGAAATGACAGTTCATAGACCCATTAGTCAACACTATTCTCTCCTAAAATTTTATCTTGTCATATTACTATTTTTTTAAAAAAGTGTTCCAGGCTCCCAACCAGCAGAAATAGCTTTCACTTTATGGTTCACACTTTCAGGTTTCTATATGCTGACTCCAGTTACAACCTTTGTAAACAGTACCCAAAAGGAACTTTGAGCTAGTCAAAGTTTCCTGTCCTTCCCTGAATGTCTGATTTTATTTTTGCAGTGTACCATGAATGACATCTTCCCCCTAGATTATCAAAGCATTTTTAAAAGCCTAATATTTTCTACTACTTTCTTTTTTCTTGATCTTCTGGAATTTTAAGTTTCTATTCCAGAAAATGATAACTATATAAACTTCAACCTTGATTATATTCAAGTATTTCTAAACTTTTGCAACTTTCTAAATTTCAATATCTACAAGCTTGTCTTCTGCTTCAACTCCCATAAGTACAAATCTACATTAATAGCTTGTTTTGCACTCATCCTACTATATTATTGATAAGTGATCTAGGACTGGGTAAAAATATTTTCTAATTGGATTGATTCATCTGCTGCCCAATTCACCTGAAAATATATATAGCAACCTTAAAAATATTTATGCTAAGGAGAGTTCCATAAATAATTTAGCAATTATGTTTTCAACGTTAGCATGTTAATTTTTATGGGCTTAGTAAGTATAGCTAATGGCTTTTCTTTGTTGGGTGGTGGGTATCTAGCTTTAACAGGGAAGTTTATAGTTATATGAATGAATCAAAATAGAATTTAAACATTATAAAATCCATGAAGAACAATCTGCTTACCCTTAATAACCCACATATTTAATGAGATTTTTAAATATTCATGTATGCAGGTATTTGCATGTGTCTGGGTGCAGAAATAAGAGAAAGCTAACATTGACCAAGCAGAAGCAAATATTTGGAAAGAAATAATAAGAAAAATGTAAATCCATATTTTATTTCCTTTTAGACACCTGTGAAAGTCTTCCTATCACAACTATGTGGTTCTCCGTGCTCTCTTTCAAATAACAAACAATATTATTTTTGGTTTGAGTCTTTGTGAGTATAATTATTATGTTGTCTGGTGGAGGCAAGAGGGTAATAAAATCTAAGATGAGGGAACATGTATATATGTATATATTTTTAAGTTTGAACAAAGGAGGTCAGTGTTTTCTCTGGGGAAGATACTTCTAGTGCACATATGTTTACAAATCAGCACAAAAGAAAAGTTAAAACAGCCATTCTAAAAATTATCATTATGACAATTCTACTTTCTGTTTTTCAGTATTTGCCTTGTCAAATCTATACAGATTCTGTTGTTCAGTTCAGTTCAGTCGCTCAGTCATGTCCGACTCTTTGCGACCCCATGAATCGCAGCACGCCAGGCCTCCCTGTCCATCACCAGCTCCTAGAGTTTACTCAAACTCATGCCCATCGAGTCGGTGATGCCATTCAGCCATCTCATCCTCTGTCGTCCCCTTCTCCTCCTGCCCCAATCCCTCCCAGCATCATGGTCTTTTCCAATGAGTCAACTCTTCGCATAAGGTGGCCAAATTATTGGAGTTTCAACTTCAGCATCAGTCCTTCCAATGAACACCCAGGACTTATCTCCTTCAGGATGGACTGGTTGGATCTCCTTGCAGACCAAGGGACTCTCAACAGTCTTCTCCAACACCACAGTTCAAAAGCATCAATTCTCTGGTGCTCAGCTTTCTTCACATTCCAACTTTCACATCCATACATGACCACTGGAAAAACCATACCCTTGACCAGACGGACCTTTGTTGGCAAAGTAATGTCTCTGCTTTTTAATATGCTATCTAGGTTGGTCATAACTTTCTTTCCAAGGAGTAAGCATCTTTTAATTTCATTACTGCAATCACCATCTGCAGTGATTTTGGAGCCCCCCAAAATAAAGCCACTGTTTCCACTGTTTCTCCATCTATCTGCCATGAAGTGATGGGACTGGATGCCATGATCTTAGTTTTCTGATTGTTGAGCTTTTAAGCCAACTTTTTCATTCTCCTCTTTCAGTTTCATCAAGAGACTTCCTCTTCACTTTCTGCCATAAGGGTGGTGTCATCTGCATATCTGAGGTTATTGATATTTCTCCCGGCAATCTTGATTTATTCCAGCTTGTGCTTCCTCCATGCAGCCCAGCGTTTCTCATGATGTACTCTGCATATAAGTTAAATAAGCAGGGTGACAATATACAGCCTTGACGTACTCCTTTTCCTATTTGGAACCAGTCTGCTGTTCCATGTCCAGTTCTAACTATTGCTTCCTGACCTGCATATAGGTTTAGAAGATTAAATTTTGGAAAATGACATAACTAGGAAAGAATATAATATAATGACAATTGAATGCAATTTTTGTGATACCAGTTGCAGCAGTATATAAACAAACTCATATGCTTTGAGATTCAGTGAAACAAAGGAAAATATATTAAGATAAACTAAAATTAAATGATTTTATAGCAGAGATGAATACAAGGGAAATCAAAGTTTCTATTAATTTAAAATTGCAAATTTTATTATATTGTCTGTTAAATTTGTCCTCTTGGGTGAAAGACTTAGGTTTTTGTTTTTGTTTTTGCTTTTTAATTTTTAACCCTGCATCAAAGCCACATCTACACTGGAAAGCTATATATGAACCTTTTTCTTTTTGCAAATATGCCAGTCTCCTTCCTACCTCAGTGTTTTTGGACATACTTTTATTTATTTGAAACATTATAAACCATTACAAGACTGCCTTCTCTTCATCATTTAGTTCAAAAATATCTCTTCAAAAATAGGTCTTTCCTAATTACTCTAAGTCATAATATCCATTCCCTGACTATCCTAGCTGAAATAAGGGATACTACTTATAGCTATCTTATTGCTCTGATTCAAAACTTTTTTTGTACTTGCTAAAATTTTCAATAAATGTGTTTCTTTGCTTATTATCTGTCTACATCCAATAAAATGTGACCACTATAAGAGTAAATGCTTTGATTTTTTCCCCCCCACATCAGATAGCTGATGGCATTAACAAAGCTGTGCTCAAGAATTAGCTTTGAAAAAGTTTTGGCTAAGATATTCAGTAGACTCGAAAGATTTATCAGTTGTGCCAGCTTACACACACATAAAAATAAAATAAATGAAAAAATAATCGACTCCATGAAAGAATAATGGACTCCATGGCTTTGAACATTCTGAATCTCTTGCATTGCAGGCAGTTTTTTTTTTTTTTTTTTTTTTTTTCCCCATCTGAGCCACCAGGGAAGCCCTTAAGTGAAGTGAACGTTTTAGTCACTCAGTCGTGTCTGACTGTTTTTGACACCATGGACTATAGTTCTCCAGGCTCCTCTGTTCATGGAATTCTCCAGGCAAGAATACTGGAGTGGGTAGCTATGCCCTTCTCCAGAGGATCTTCCCAACCCAGGGATCAAAACTGGGTCTCCTATATTACAGGCAGTTTCTTTACCATCTGAGCCCCTGGGAAAGCCCCTCTGTCTCTATAGATGGCAAATTATGCCAAAATTCAGAATGGCTTTTGACTACTGGTCAAGTCCAAGCCACTGTCAGGAAATTATGGCCAAAAGGTGAAGCCAAAGATGTAAACGTAAAAGTATTTGATTAGATTTCAGAAAGTTCAAAGGAGATGCTTTGAAGTGCTATTCAGTTAGACAAAAGTTCCTCTAAAATATATAGTTATTCTATACTTGATTCAACCAACCAAACAATAGAGACTGTGCTGGATACTGTCCCTTCTCAACAGATGCACAAGGTAAAGTAGAGCTTATTTTGAAGCAGCTAAAGGGTTAGTGTTTGTTTAGAGTGAATCCCAGTAAGAGACACAATAACTCATCAAAGTTTAAAGAAAACTACATATGTGCAAATACTGACAATTTGGACTGAAAGAGACAAGAGACATTTCAAAATGGACCTCCAAATTCTTTAAACAGAGAGTAAGCTTAGTAGACTACTCAGACTCAAACATGTGACAACCTTTATAAAGAAAGAGGGATGACTCAAAGAATAGAAAAATTGTTCAGAGAGTGGAACCAAGAACTGTGGAGTGTCATCTCTGGGAACATATTTGATTAAATTCTAATCAGGGAAATCCCTAATCCAAGGAAACATGTCCCTGACTGGATTTCAGAACTCTCATGAGCTAATGACTTCTACTAGCCTCTCATTTTCCCTTATTGAATGGGAGTGCCTATGAAGATTATTCTATGCTATTTTATCATTTATTATGGGTATGGGAGAGGCAGACAACTCATTTCTTTACTTTCACCAGTTTTCAGATTGAGGAAACTATACTCAAGTAGCTGCATTTAAGGAATGCAGCTCAAAGCACATATGCGGCTACCCCTAATTTCAATGACAAGATTCTGAACTTAAAGCTGATGTTATAATGGGATAAGTTTTTAGGAATTTGTGATACAATTAGTGAACAATTGTTGTCTAGAGAGCAGAGGTAGATGGTTCCTAAAATGGCTCCCAGTGATCATTATTCATGCAGTTGTGTAATCCCCTCTTACCATGTATCAAGTCGATCTGTGTGATCAACAACACATGCCAGAAGTGATGGTATGCTCTTTTTAAGATGAGATTATAGGGAACTCAAGGGTTAGTCTTTGGGAATGCATGGTGTTTTGGATTTGAAAATTATTTCTGATAGCGTTTTTAATAGTTTCTTATTCTCTCCATACCTCTTTTTTTTTATACCTCTTTTTAAATATCCTATTAAAAAATACTTTGAACTACTAGAGAAATTGATTATCTGTCTATCTATCTACCTAGTCTATCCACTCATATCCCCACACACTCAAACACACACAGACACACACACACAACTTCAGTTATACGTGGGCACTTATAATTTCACTTATTAATAACAAAGTGTGCAAATATGTAGATTATATTATTTAAACATTAAATAATTCAATTTGGACCATTTAACTTCTATTTTATCTTGAAAAGATCCAAAATTCTCTATTAATTTCCATATTAACTAATGCTCATACAATTTTTAGTAATCCTTGGCTTGTGTAGATTTGTTGTTGTATTGTCCTTTTGGTTTTATGATTTCACACTGCTTAAATATTAAGTTATTTAGTTGTGGTTCCCTTCAGAATTTCCATACAAATGGACTGGACTGCATGAGTATATGATAATGAATTCTTACCACCTTCCAACTGACATAGGTGCATGTAAATTTTTTATATCTGAAAATGATAGATTTTCTCAGTGAAGCTTTATATAAAATAAAGGTCTACAATTTATTTGACATTTTCACATTAGATCCTAACTCTTCATTGGATTTAGGAGAGAAGACCACCATAATCTCTACGTGAGAGAAGATCGCTTTTTGATTCTTAGAATTCCTGGGAGGAGTTTAGTCTTTGATGATTAGTCTTTGATAATATGCAAACCATATTATATCAGTTTTCTTTACAGTTTCTTTAGATTTGCACATTCATCAAGTATTTAATGAATTGAATAAAATCTTTCTGTATTTTCACAGAAAAGCAACTTTCTACTTCTTAATTCTTCCAAAATAGTAGAAAAGTTAGCTAACATAACAAATTAAGAAAATGCAAGAATTGATTTTTTATTATTCAGCATATGACTTATTCTGATGCAACATGCTTTGTCATAATTCTTGCCCTTACAATGTTCAGTCCTTGTGATTGTTACATCAGGACTTGTAGCTCAGGAAATTGAGGGAGGAGAAAATTACGTAGGTAAGACAATGCCAGAAGGATATAAAAATCTTTCTTAAAACATTTTTTTACACATTTTCCATTTCCCAAAAATGTTGGCAGGACTGCCCTTTAATTTAGTAGGTATGTCTGTCAGAGTATCCTTTGAAGGCCTTGTTAATCCAATTAAGACTATTTTTTCTTGTTTTAAACTTGTTCTCTCTTTGATAATAATGGAGGGAGAGAGAAAGACATGCAACATCATTTATCATATGCGTAGATGTTTCGGATGGTCATAAGCCTTTCTCCCTAAATAATATCCTGATTAGAAATACCTGCTCTATAGAACTTTCCTAACTTTTCAAACTTGCTTCTTTCCTCTCTTTGGAATAATAATCTGTTTAGGGAGAATATCATCAAAGGAAAACCATCACAGTGATCAGTGGAAACCTATTCTTGCTTAAGAATTTGTATCCCAATATACTAAAGAATTTATATTCCCAGGGAAGGATAACTCTTTAGCCTAAGTGTATGTGCTAGGCACTCGGTGATGTCCAATTCTTTGAAACCCCATGGACTTCAGCATAACCACAGTTAAAATTATTGTAGTCATCCAGTCACTAGGATTGTAGAGAATTCCTCAATGTCTTTTTTGCTCTTAGTGCTTTTGAAGTGTCAACTAAAATTGGCACTTACCAAGAGCATTATCAATGATTGAACAACAAAGGCATTTACCATCTGCCTCTACAGAGATTGAACCCCGTGCTGCTATAGCTTTGACCTTCAACAACCCGTGAGGGAGTTCAGGGTGGAGTGAGGCACTCTGTACTCCAGGGAATCTGGTGGGACAGGCTTTAGATAGTTGGATGTTTTCAGGAAGAGATTTTATGATCTCAATCCTTGCATCTCCTCATATCTAGTTCAGTTCAGTCCTCAGTTGTGTCCGATTCTTTGCGACCCTAGGAATCGCAGCACACCAGGCCTCCCAGTCCATCACAAACTTCCAAAGTTTATTCAAACTCATGTCCATCGAGTCGGTGATGCCATGCAGCCAACTCAGCCTCTGTCGTCCCCTTCTCCTCCTGCCCCAACCCCTCTCAGCATCAGGGTCTTTTCCAATGGGTCAACTCTTTGCATGAGGTGGGCAAAGTATTGGAGTTTCAGCTTCAGCATCAGTACTTCCAATGAACACCCAGGACTCATCTCCTTTAGGATGGACTGGTTGGATCTCCTTGCAGTCCAAGGGACTCTCAACAGTCTTCTCCAACACCACAGTTCAAAAGAATCAATTTTTCAGAGCTCAGCTGTCTTCACAGTCCAACTTTCACATCCATACATGACCACTGGAAAAATCATAGCCTTGACCAGCCGGACATTTGTTAGCAAAGTAATGTCTCTGCTTTTTAATATGCTGTCTAGGTTGGTCATAACTTTCCTTCCAAGGAGTAAGCATCTTTTAATTTCATGGCTTCAGTCACCATCTGCAGTGGTTTTGGAGCCCCCAAAAATAAAGTCTGACACTGTTTCCACTGTCTCCCCATCTATTTCCCATGAGGTGATGGGTCCAGATGCCATGATCTTAGTTTTCTGAATGTTGAGCTTTAAGCCAACTTTTTCACTCTCCTCTTTCACTTTCATCAAGAGGTTTTTTTGTTCTTCTTCACTTTCTGCCATAAGGGTGGTGTCATCTGCATATCTGAGGTTATTGATATTTCTCCCAGCAATCTTGATTCCAGCTTGTGCTTCTTCCAGCCCAGCGTTTCTCATGATGTACTCTGCATATAAGTTAAATAAGCAAGGTGACAATATACAGCCTTGACCTACATCTTTTCCTATTTGGAACCAGTCTGTTCTTCCATGTCCAGTTCTTACTCTTGCTTCCTGACCTGCATACAGGTTTCTCAAGAGGCAGGTCAGGTGGTCTGGTATTCCCATCTCTTTCAGAATTTTCCACAGTTTATTGTGATCCACACAATCGAAGGCTTTGGCATAGTCAATAAAGCAGAAATAGATGTTTTTCTGGAACTCTCTTGCTTTTTCAATGATCCAGCGGATATTGACAATTTTATCTCTGATTCCTCTGCCCTTCCTAAAACCAGCTTAAACATTTGGAAGTTCTCGGTTCACGTATTGCTGAAGGCTGGCTTGAAGAATTTTGAGCATTTCTTTACTAGTGTGTGAGATGAGTTCAATTGTGCGGTAGTTTGAGCATTCTTTGGGATTGCCTTTCTTAGGGATTGGAATGAAAATGGACCTTTTCCAGTCCTGTGGCCACTGCTGAGTTTTCCAAATTTGCTGGCATATTGAGTGCAGCACTTTCACAGCATCATCTTTTAAGATGTGAAATAGCTCAACTGGAATTCCATCACATTCACTAGCTTTGTTCGTAGTGATACTTTCTAAGGCCCACTTGACTTCACATTCCAGGATGTCTGGAGAAGAGCTACCACACGCCCGAGGTCGGGCGGTGGCCAAGAGGAACTACCTCACCCCGGAGGTCAGGGGCCCTGCTGGAGAGGAGTTACCCCACCTCCAAAGAGTGGCTGCTGGGCGTGCGCAGGAGGACTGAGAGGAGCTACTCCACGTTCAAGGTCAGGAGGGGCGGCCGTGAAAGATACCCCTCATCCAAAGAAAGGAACAGAGGCTGCGCTTTGCTGGAGAAGCAATATCACACAAGATATATCACACAAGCAATATCACACAAGAAGAAGAGATATCACACGTCCAAGGTAAGAGAAACCCAAGTAAGATGGGAGGTGTTGCAAGAGGGCATCAGAGGGCAGACACACTAAAACCATAATAACAAATAACTAGCCAACTTGATCACAGGACCACTGTCTTATCTAACTCAATGAAACTAAGCCATGCCGTGTGGAGCCACCCAAGACAGTTGGGTCATGGTGGAGAGGTCTGACAGAATGTGGTCCACTGGAGAATGGAATGGCAAACCACTTCAGTATTCTTGCCTTGAGAACCCCAGGAACAGTATGAGAAGGCAAAATGATAGGATACTGAAAGAGAAACTCTCTGGGTTGGTAGGTGCCCAATATGCTACTTGAGATCAGTGGGGAAATAACTCCAGAAAGAATGAAAGGATGGAGCCAAAGCAAAAACAATATCCAGTTGTGGATGGAACTGGTGATAAAAGCAAGGTCCGATGCTGTAAAGAGCAATACTGCATAGGAACCTGGAATGTTAGGTCCATGAATCAAGGCAAATTGGAAATGGTCAAACAGGAGATGGCAAGAGTGAACATTGACATTCTAGGAATCAGCTAACTAAAATGGAATAGAATGGGTGACTTTAACTCAGATGACCGTTATATCTACTAATGTGGGCACGGATCCCTTAGAAGAAATGGTGTAGCCATCATAGTCAACAAAAGAGTCCAAAATACAGTACTTGGATGCAATCTGAAAAATGACAGAATGATCTCTGTTTGTTTCCAAGGCAAATCATTCAATATCAAGGTAATCCAAGCCTATGCCCCAACCAGTAACATTGAAGACACCAAAGTTGAATGGTTCTATGAAGACCTACAAGACCTTCTGGAACTAACACCCAAAAGGTGTCATTTTCATTATAGGGGACTGGAATGCAAAAGTGAGAAGTCAAGAAACACCTGGAGTAACAGGCAAATTTGGCCTTGGAGTACGGAATGAAGCAGGGCAAAGGCTAATAGAGTTTTGCCAAGAGAACGTACTGGTCATAGCAAACACCCTCTTCCAACAACACAACACAAGACTCTACACATGGACATCACCAGATGGCGAACACCGAAATCAGATTGATTATATTCTTTGCGGCCAAAGATGGAGAAGCTCTATACAGTCAGCAAAAACAAGACGGGGGGCTGACTGTGGCTCAGATCCTGAACTCCTTATTACCAAATTCAGACTTAAACTGAAGAGAGTAGGGATAACCACTAGACCATTCAGGTATGACCTAAATCAAATCCCTTATGACTATACAGTGGAAGTGAGAAATAGATTTAAGGGACTAGATCTGATAGACAGAGAGCCTGATGAACTATGGACAGAGGTTCGTGACATTGTACAGGAGACAAGGATCAAGACCATCCCCATGATAAACAAATGCAAAAAGGCAAAATGGATGTCTGAGGAGGCTTTACAATAGCTGTGAAAAGAAGAGAAGCGAAAAGCAAAGGAGAAAAGGAAAGATATTCCCATTTGAATGCAGAGTTCCAAAGAATAGCCAGGAGAGACATGAAAGCCTTCCTCAGTGATCAATGCAAAGAAATAGAGGAAAACAACAGAATGAGAAAGACTAGAGATCTCGTCAAGAAAATTACAGATACCAAGGGAACATTTCATGCAAAAATGGGCTCAATAAAGAACAGAAATGGTAGGGACCTAACAGAGGCAGAAGATATTAAGAAGAGGTGGCAAGAATACACAGAAGAACTGTACAAGAAAGATCTTCATGACCCTTCTATGTAGAGAAGCACTAAATCCCTTCATGGTGACATCAGATCCTCATAACTAACAAAAACCTTTTGTGAAATGAGTGCTTTATGGCATTGAACTCCCCTTTCACTAAAACCTTATATTTTTACTACCCCCCACCCACTGCCGCATTGAAGCAGTCTCCCAGAGCTATCTGAGATGCTGCCTCCTGGGCTGCAGTCCTCATTTTGCCCCAAATAAAACTTAACTCACAACTCTCAAGTTGCACATCTTTTTTTAGTCAACAGTTATGGGCTTCCCTGGTGGTTCAGAGGTTAAAGCACCTGCCTGCAATGCAGGAGACCTGGGTTCGATCCCTGGGTCGGGAAGATTCCCTGGAGAAGGAAACAGTAACCCACTCCAGTATTCTTGCCTGGAGAATCCCATGGACGGAGGAGCCTGGTGGGCTACAGTCCACGGGATCACAAAGAGTCGGAAACGGCTGTGTGACCTCACTTCCCTTTATGGTGACTACACAGGGACCCAGAGTGGACTTCCTTCCTTCGACTGGACTCCATGAGGAACTGGAGCTTTGGTACAAGCAGTGGCCCCTTGCGCCCATCTGCCTCCTCGAGGAGTGCAGACAAATTTGGGTAAGTCTCTCCTGGTTTTGGAATCTCCCATATTGGTTGAGATTCTGAGTTTTATTTGGTGCTGGAGCAGGTTACCTGCCCTCTCCCAGTAGGAAGGGTACTGGCAGGGGTGTGGGGGGTCGGGTTAAACATCCGGGGCATACCCACTCATGATCTATACAATGAGTGGGGCTCGGTTGAAAGATACGGAGAAATTCCCACCCAGTCAAAAGATATAGGGTGAGGGGCTGACTGAAAGATGCCAGGAGAATTGCCCACCCAGTGGAAAGGTGCTGGGTAGGAGGGCTCCATTGGGAAAAAAAATCAAGAAATACCCAGAGCTCGGCTGAAAGATGCTGATGTCACTCCATTATAGGGGACTGAGTGGTCTTGGCTGAGTGGTTAAGTAAGAGGCTGATTTGACAGTTTTCCTCAATTTGATTGCCATTATAGAATTTGTCAGGCTAAAGTGAGGAAAATAAAGGAGAGCTTTGCTCTGAGGAAAAGGGACAAGACTCCTCTTGGCTGATTTCAATTTTCTCAGGTGACTGAGAAATTTATGGGAGTGGTAGAGGTCTAGTTCCTTATACTGTGCAGTGGTCCCATAGGGAAACCCACTCATTAATTAAAATACTTGCTTGTTTGGGGGAGTCACACATAAGAACTGGCCATTCAGCGACCTGAGCAGCCACAATGGTCTTAGATTGCCAGAGGCAGAACCCAAGACAGATAAGAGGAGCTGAAATGACTCTTGGGTGCCTCCTGGAAGAGTTAAGCTCACAAACAGCACAAGGGCCCACTACACAAGTTCATTAGTGATTTTTATCCCTGATGAATTCAGCTTAAAATGGGAAACAGAATCCCTCAAAGACAGAAACAAAGGGGTGTCAGAAAGGCAGCCTTTGACTAACTCTCTAGCCAGATTCATGTATAATAAGTATGGAGCTCATACTTGCAAGTACCTAGTTAATTGGAAAAATTATACTAAAAGAGATCTCAACCTAAAATGGCCAAATTGGGGTACTTTTGATATTCTAAAATTGATATTTTTGCATACACAATTAGAACAGACTGGTTGTGCTTTGACTGGTATCTAGAAGCTTCTAAAACAGGAGATGATAGAGTAACTTTTTCACAGAAAACCAACAAGAAATTGCTTGAAACTATATCAAAACTAAAAAAAGGCTGCTATCACTTTACCATCTTTTTGGTGCACTCTTGCCACTTAGCTTTTGATTTCTGAGCATCTTTCATTTTATTTGGAGTGTGACTGCTAGCTGGTGACGTTCTAGTTCGGTTTGGTTTTGTTGGATTGGTTTGAGTGCACAGACATCTGGTACAAACTGCTGGAGCTAACATGGGAATTGCTCACTGTAAGGTTACACACTTTACCTGGGAACCCCTTAGGGGGAATTTTTTTTTTTTTTTTTTTTTTTTTTTGCACTGGTGAATCTATAGCTATGATCCAATGACAAGAAAAATGGCCTAAAAATATTATATCTCTATTGACATAGGATAGGAAAATGGACTGAAGTTCCCTTTCATCCAGGACTTCCTCCTGTAATCAACAGCCTGGAGCTGGATCAAACTAAGACCTCTAATTCCCCAGAGGGATAATCTCTGCTGGGACCAATCTGACCTTGTTATCAAGGCCAAGTTGAGCAATATCTGGTCTAAATTTTGGCTATAAAACTATGGTCACAAAAAAAAATATGATTTTTGACAATGTGGTCACAATATTCTTTAGACTCCAGAGGAAGCTTGAAGAAAAAAAAAAAAATCTGTTTAAGAAGTCTTGCCTTGAAGAAATAACTCCTCTTATACCTTTAGGCCAGAGCTCTCTGGATCACTTATCTAGACCATCTCTAATTCCTGAAACCAAAAGAGGGAAAAGTGGAACAAAGTCTTTTAAAATTTTATTCCAACCATTTTTTAATTCATAACTAAGTTTGGAAAGCAAAGCTATAGAATCTCTTCTGTCTATTTGGATATATGGATGTCTCAGTGTGTATCTTTGTTTATTTTTATAATATTGCCGATTGCTGAGATCAGTTTGTAAATGAACTGTAATCTAATTGGCCTTAAAAAAAAGTAAGTCCTTACAAATCAAATAATTCTAAATATAAGAGAAATTAATGTAAATGAATTTCAGGTTCATGTGAACTGGGAAATATTCAGTATTGAATACCTGATATTAGTGTTTGTTTGTTGATCCAAATAATGTAGACATGTCTAAGAGCAATTAGCATTAAGCAGAATATTTTCATTGTACCTAGATTTAATATTAGTTAAATATTACTATATCTGTTACAAGTTTGTCAGCAAGGAAATTACCTCGAGTGAATAAACTTCTAAAAATGTAAATGAGATGAGTCTTTAGATAGACTCTATTAAAAATAATTATGTTCTTTAGGAATATGTGTCTAAAATAGTCTCTCCAGATTGGGGTAACTTGAACTTTCAAGGGTTGTGCTAAACTAAGTGTTGTAAGTCTATTGAATAGCTATGTCATTTCCAAATAAAATAAGATTTTGAAACATTTACTACTAAACACTAATTTCCTCTTATAGAGAAACTAAAGAGATCTGGGATTAAAAATAAATGATGTTTGGTGCCATCCTAAAATGTTCTCTCTAAGAAAACAAAGGTTTTAGAAATTATCACTGGTATTTATGCTCACTAGTCTATAGAATGCTAATATAAAAGTCATTTATTGGTTGCTTAAGGGAAGTAGGAAATGTGTTTTCAGTAAAGAAGGTATGAGGAATGAATTGCATTTTGTGAAGTGAAAAAGAAGTAAGTCTGAATTACAGGTGGTTTTTTAGGATGGAAAACACAGTAATGGGTACAGAAAGTGATAAGGTTTGTGTAAAGTGAACCATGAGGAAAGAGTTTTGTATTTGATTAGTACTAAGTTTAAAATAGAGTTAATTAAGTCTACCTTTTAAGTAAAGTAAGCTGGTGCAAAAACTTGAATTTAGCTTTTCTCTCTAACAGAACACCTTTTCTTCAGATATTGAATTGCCTTTGATAATAAAGTTTCTCTTAAATGAGCTGTTCTGAAATCATTTTTTTGTTACTTTGGCTAACTGAATAACTGTTGTTTCACAATGACCTATGATCCTATCTGACTGAGTGTTCTAAACCTTTTTGATATTTGTTGACAAAGCTTCCTAAATCATTCTAATGAATATTTCTAGCTAACTTTGGGATGCTTCAGAGGGCCCCTGAAACATCCCAAAGAGAGATATTACCTTAAGTGGGTTCATTTTATTTACAGAATTACATGGAGAGTATTGTCAAGTGAGTAAGGTCTCGGGTTATATTGTATGGTAAATGTTACTGTTACTAGCATAGATATCCTAGAAACTGTATGGAGTTCCTAAAATTGATTTGTTTGGGTAAAATGTTATCAGGCATAATTCTAGTTTGAGATATTCTATCTCAAAATATTGTCATAACACTAACCAAGTTTCGCAAAAATGTTTTTTCTTCAAGATTTATAAAAAAGATTTTTGGAAATACCAGTTTCTGAACTGAGTAAGGATTCTAAAGAAAAACCTGACAACTTCACAAAGGTTAAAAAAAGACTGATTGAACTAGTGAATATGCTTATAACTTTTATGGTTTCTATATGAAAAAATGTTTGAATCTGTGTTTTCCAGGTGTTTAAAAAAAAAAACTTCCCTTCAAACTAATTATGACAGTAATTTGGTAAAATTATATTTTATAAATAAATTGAAATATTTATCTTTTCTATCTATCTGAACCCTCCAGAGATTGGAAGCTCTAAGTTTCCAATAACTTTATCAGATAAGTTAGAATGTTATCTCAATAACAGGTTCATAAAATTCAAGGAATTTTGGAGACTGTTGAGAAGGGATTAGTTTTCTGAATGTTGAGTTTTAACCCAACTTTTTCACTCTCTTCTTTCACCTTTATCAAGAGGCTCTTTAGTTTTTCTTCACTTTCTGCCATAAGGGTGGTGTCATCTGTATATATGAGGTTATTGATATTTCCCCCAGCAATCTAGCTTCATCCAGTCCAGCATTTCTCATTATATATTCTGCATATAAGTTAAATAAGCAGGGTGACAATATACAGCCTTGACGTACTCCTTTTCCTATTTGGAACCAGTCTGTTGTTCCATGTCCAGTTCTAACTGTTGCTTCCTGACCTGCATACAGGTTTCTCAGGAGGCAGGTCAGGTGGTCTGTTATTCCCATCTCTTTGAGAATTTTCCACAGTTTGTGGTGATCCACACAGTCAAAGACTTTGGCACAGTCAATAAAGCAGAAATAGATGTTTTTCTGGAATTCTCTTGCTTTTTCGATGATCCAATGGCTGTTGACAGTTTGATCTCGGTTTCCTCTGCCTTTTCTAAATCCAGTTTGAACATCTGGAAGTTCACGGTTCACGTACTGTTGAAGCCTGGCTTGGAGAATTTTGAGCATTTCTTTACTACTGTGTAAGATGAGTGCATTTGTGCAGTAGTTTGAGCCTTCTTTGGCATTGCCTTTCTTAGGGATTGGAATGAAAAATGACCTTTTCCAGTCCTGTGGCCACTGCTGAGTTTTCCAAAATTGCAGGCATTTAGAGTGCAGCACTTTCACAGCATAATCTTTTAGAATTTGAAATAACTCAACTGGAATTCCATCACCTCTACTAGCTTTGTTCACAGTGATGCTTCCTAAGGCCCACTTGACTTCCCATTCCAGGATGTCTAGCTTTAGGTGATTGATCACACCATCGTGATTATCTGGGATGTGAAGATCATTTTTGTGTAGTTCTTCTGTGTATTCTTGCCACCTCTTCTTAATATCTTCAGCTTCTGTTATGTCCATACTGTTTCTGTCCTATTGAATCCATCTTTGCATGAAATATTCCTTTGGAATCTCTAATTTTCTTGAAGAGATCTCTAGTCTTTCCCATTCTATTGTTTTCCTCTATTTCTATGCAATGATCGTTGAGTAAGGATTTCTTACCTCTTCTTGCTATTCCTTGGAACTCTGCATTCAAAGGGGTATATCTTTCCTTTTCTCCTTTCTTTTTGCTTCTCTTCATTTCACAGCTATTTGTAAGGCCTCCTCAGACAGCCATGTTGCTTTTTTGCCTTTCTTTTTCTTGGGGATGGTCTTTATCCCTGTCTCCTGTACAATGTAACGAACCTCTGTCCATAGTTCTTCAGGCACTCTGTCTATCAAATCTAATCCCTTGAATCTATTTCTTATTTCCACTGTATAATTGTAAGGGATTTGATTTAGGTCATACCAGAATGGTCTAGTGGTTTTCCATACTTTCTTCAATTTAAGTCTGAATTTGGCAATAAGGAGTTCATGATCTGAGTCACAGTCAGTTCCCAGTCTTGTTTTTGCTGACTGTATAGTTTCTCCATCTTTGGCTGCAAAGAATATAATCAATCTGAAATTGGTATTGATCATCTGGTGATGTCCATGTGCAGAGTCTTCTCTCGTGTTGTTGGAAGAGGGTGTTTGCTATGACCAGTGGGTTCCCTTAGCAAAACTCTGTTAGCATTTACTCTGCTTCATTCTGTACTCCAAGGCCCAATTTGCCTGTTACTCCAGGTGTTTCTTGACTTCCTACTTTTGCATTCCAGTCCCCTATAATGAAAAGGGCGTCTTTTTGAGTGTTAGTTCCAGAAGGTCTTGTCGGTCTCCATAGAACCATTCAACTTCAGCTTCTTCAACATTACTGGTCAGGGTATAGACTTGAATCGCTGTGATACTGAATGGTTTGCCTTGGAAACAAACAGAGACCATTCTGTCGTTTTTGAGATTGCATGCAAGTACTACATGGACTCTTGTTGACTATGATGGCTACTCCATTCCTTCTAAGGGTTTCTTGCCCACAGTAGTAGATATAATGGTCATCTGAGTTAAAAGTCACCCATTCCAGTCCATTTTAGACCTGATTCCTAAAATATCGACCTCCACTCTTGCCATCTCCAGTTTGACCACTTCCAATTTGCCTTGACTGATGGACCTAACATTTTAGATTCCTATGCAGTATTGCTCTTCACAGCATCAGAATTTACTGCCACACCAGTCATATCCATAATTGGGTGTTGTTTTTGCTTTGGATCTGTCTCTTCAGTCTTTCTGGAGGTATTTCTCCACTGATCTCCAGTAGCATATTGGGCACCTACCAACCTGGGGAGTTCATCTTTCAGTGTCCTATCTTTTTGCCTTTTCATACTGTTCATTGCCATTCCCTTCTCCAGTGACCACATTTTGTCAGAACTCTCCACCATGATCCATCCGTCTTGGGTGGCCCTACACAACATGGCTCATAGTTTCCCTGAGTTAGACAAGGCTGTGGTCCATGTGATCAGATTGGTTAGTTTTCTGTGACTGTGGTTTTCAACCTGTCTGCCCTCTGATGGTGAAGGATAAGAGGCTTATGGAAGCTTCCTGATGGACACCTGGTCCCACCACTTCATGGCAAATAGATGGGGAAACAGTGGAAACAGTGACAGACTGTATTTTGGGGGGCACCAAAATCACTGCAGATGCTAATTGCAGCCATGAAATTAAAAAACGCTTACTCATTGGAAGGAAAGTTACAACTAATCTAGAAAACACATTAAAAAGCAGAGACATTACTTTGCCAACAAAGGTTTGTCTAGTCAAAGCTATGCTTTTTCCAGTAGTCATGTATGGATGTGAGAGTTGGACTATAAGCTGAGCACTGAAGAATTGATACTTCTGAAATGTGTTGGAGAAGAGTCTTTTTTTTTTTTTTTTTTTTTTGAGAAGTCTTGAGAGTCCCTTGGACTGCAAGGAGATCCAACTAGTCCATCCTAAAGAAAATCAGTCCTGAATATTCATTGTAAGAACTGATGCTGAAGCTGAAACTCCAATACTTTCGCTGTCTGTAGCAAAGAACTGACTCATTTGAAAAGATCCTGATGCTGGGAAAGATTGAAAGCAGGAGGAGAAGGGGACGACAGATAATGAGATGATTGGATGGCATCACCGACTCAGTGGGCATGAGTTTGAGTAAACTCTGGGAGTTCGTGATGGACAGGGAGGCCTGTTGTGCTACAGGTTATGGCGTGCAGAGAGTTTGACATGACTGAGTGTGTGAACTGAAATGAAATGAGAAGGGAGGAATTTTCTTAGATCTGTTACCAAAATCTGTGACAAGCCTTTGGTATGATTTTCCTAGCCCTGAAAGTTTTTATTTTAAAAGTTCAATCTGGGACTCTGTAAAAGTCTCAGCAAAGCAAAAAAGTCTATGATCAATTATGGTTATCTAAATCATTAGGCCAAGTTTATTCAGACCAGACCTATATTACAAACAGATCTTACTTTGATTATATTTGGCAAAAATGATGGTAATTTTAAGGAGAAAAGATGTTTCCATGAATGTTAAATCTCAGTTTGTTAATGGAGATCAGTATCTATACCTACTAGCACTCATTTCCTGAATAGTTCTTTGCTGTTAGCATATATTATGGTAAAATTTAATTGAATTATTAAAGGACACTGTAGGGTTGTTTCTGAAACTTATCTCATTAATCTGTCTTTGGTTGAAAATCAGATGCCTCACACACAACCAAGACTGGAAGAAAATATAATTTAAGGAACCGTTTCCAAGCTGGATGGAAGGACCTTTCTATCAGGTACTCTTAACTAGCTCATGCCCAGTGAAATTGAAGGGAAATTGACTCTTGGATTAACTCGCACTTCCAAGGGCCCCTAAGCTGGACTGGTCTATAGAGAGGCCTATTGACCTCAAACTCACCTTAAAACAATGCTCAAACACAGGAAGCTACACCAGGATGAGAAGAAGATGACATTAGAAGTAGACATCTTGCCCAAGACGTTGATCTGACTTGTATGATAACTTGTAATGTTATTGATTCCTTGGACCTATGCCTATCAATCAAATGTTTTCTATCATGGACACAATTCTATGCTAGCTTAAAACTCAGTCCAATTGTTTGGTTGTGGCCAATTACCTGTGTCTAGTACTTCTGGGTTACCTTGGTGGATTTCTGTTCTCTAGGGCTCTGATTGGATACCTACTAAGAAATTTATTTTAGATGAGCGTTTGGTCCTATTCTATCTTCATGATATTACTAGATGAGATTCCTCTCACCTGGCCAATTAATAATACCTGCTCTGATGCTGGCCGTAGATTTATATTTTCTCTTAGGGTCATTTAAACTCACTCGGAGTGATGAGCTAAGTCTCAATTTAAAAAAAATTAACCTCTCATCTATTACAAGGAAAAATCCCACAGTTATGGGGTGGATCTACATGGTTAAAACCAGGCTATGGACATTTAACTTTAAAAGCTCCTTTATGTTGGGAAGGGTTAAATCATACTAAAAAATTATAATCCTGGTAATTATGAGACAAGATGGGGTGCTTTATGAACTATGTCTATTGTTACCCTTAGAGAGAGTGATTGGTATGGAACTCAGTGGATTTGTGGCACTAATTTATGACCTTCACATTCAGGGATGGATACGAAGATGTAGCCTAGGATTCCCATGAATTTAAGGTCATACATATTAACAAATTAGAGGTAACCCCAACCAATCTACCACTGGTATGATCCCAGTGGGTCCAGGATCTCTATTCTACTGGTATGACCAGTTAGCAGCTTGTGTGTGTGTGCCTTCCGTGGGTTAGAGGATGTAATTGGCCATATCTAAGCCTTAACAACTTTCATAAGCATTAAATGATCGTAATCAGGCTATTAGCCTATTGAATTCTGAGATCTCTATGATGAGAAAGGCAGTGCTACACAACTGCAAGGCCCTTGACACCTTATAGCCCCTCAGGGAGATATCTATGCTATAATTCGCAAACTGAATGCTATAATTTCATACCTGATAAATCCTTTAATGTAATACATTTGTACCACATGAAACATCAGATTTCTGCTTTAAGTGACCCATTCTGTAGTCTTGACAATCTTAAAAAAAAAAAAAAAAAAAAAACTGGTTTGGTGGGGGAGGCTCATGGCTAAAATATTTACTTTTAATTGCACTAATGTTACTGGCTATAGCATTTGTATTTTGCTTGTTTCATAAAATTATTATTTCTTGAATTACCAAATGTATGAGGGAACCTCCAATGAAAATGACGACTAGACTTGAAGCAGTTGATCAAATGTATAGCTCGATATATGATCAATGATTGTAATAGTGTAATTCTAAGTACAAAAAAGATCTTCACGATCCAGATAATCACGATGGTGTGATCACTCACCTAGAGCCAGACATCCTGGAATGTGAAGTCAAGTGGGCCTTAGAAAGTATCACTACGAACAAAGCTAGTGAATGTGATGGAATTCCAGTTGAGCTATTTCACATCTTAAAAGATGATGCTGTGAAAGTGCTGCACTCAATATGCCAGCAAATTTAGAAAACTCAGCAGTGGCCACAGGACTGGAAAAGGTCCATTTTCATTCCAATCCCTAAGAAAGGCAATCCCAAAGAATGCTCAAACTACCGCCCAACTGCACTCATCTCACATGCTAGTAAAGAAATGCTCAAAATTCTCCAAGCCAGGCTTCAGCAATATGTGAACCGTCAACTTCCAGATGTTCAAGCTACTTTTAGAAAAGGCAGAGGAACCAGAGAACAAATTGCCAATATCCGCAGGATCATCGAAAAAGCAAGAGAGTTCCAGAAAAACGTCTATTTCTGCTTTATTGACTATGCCAAATCCTTCGACTGTGTGGATCACAATAAACTGTGGAAAATTCTGAAAGAGATGGGAATACCAGACCACCTGACCTGCCTCTTGAGAAACCTGTATGCAGGTCAGGAAGCAAGAGTAAGAACTGGACATGGAAGAACAGACTGGTTCCAAATAGGAAAAGGAGTATGTCAAGGCTGTATATTGTCACCCTGCTTATTTAACTTCTATGCAGAGTACATCATGAGAAACGCTGGGCTGAAGAAGGCACAAACTGGAATCAAGATTGCTGGGAGAAATATCAATAACCTCAGATATGCAGATGACACCACCCTTATGGCAGAAAGTGAAGAGGAACTAAAAAGCCTCTTGATGAAAGTGAAAGAGGAGAGTGAAAAAGTTGGCTTAAAGCTCAACATTCAGAAATCTAAAATCATGGCATCTGGTCCCATCACTCCATGGGAAATAGATGGGGAGACAGTGGAAACAGTATCAGACTTTGTTTTTTTGGGCTTCAAAATCACTTCAGATGGTGATTGCAGCTATGAAATTAAAAGATGCTTACTCCTTGGAAGGAAAGTTATGACCAACCTAGATAGCATATTACAAAGCAGAGACATTACTTTGCCAACAAAGGTCCGTCTGGTCAAGTCCATGGTATTTCCAGTGGTCATATATGAATGTGAGAGTTGGACTGTGAGGAAAGCTGAGCACCGAAAAATTGATGCTTTTGAACTGTGGTGTTGGAGAACCACAAGGGACTCAAGAGTTCCTTGGATTGCAAGGAAAGCCAATCAGTCCATCCTAAAGGAGATCTGTCCTGGGTGTTCATCGGAAGGACTGATGCTGAAGCTGAAACTCAAATACTTTGGTCACCTCATGCGAAGAATTGATTCTTTGGAAAAGACCCTGATGCTAGGAGGGATTGGGGGCAAAAGGAGAAGGGGGTGACAGAGGATGAGATGACTGGATGGCCTCACCGAGTCTATGGGCATGAGTTGGAGTAAACTTCAGAATTTGGTGATGGACAGGGAGACCTGGTGTGCTGCGATTCATGGGGTCGCAAAGAGTCAGACACGACTGAGCGACTGAATTGAACTGAACTGAGGTATGAAAAGATGCAACAAGAGGGTATACATTCCTGGACCATAACTAGAAGACATATGTCCAGAGATCTTTCACTGTTAAGACCTAGTACAGTAATAGCACACTGAGTGACTTATCAACAAAAACCTTCTTAAGAACTGGGAACAAGCCTTCCCAGCAACACTAGACAAAATGGTCATGAAATACCCCTCCAAATTATTGTCGGGTTTATGACCACAAGGGGGCCATGTCAAATACAAATTGACACTTACCAAGAACATTGCCAATGAATGAACAACAAAGGCATTTGTCATCTGCCTCTGTGGAGATTGAACCCCATACTCCTATAGCTGTTGACCTTTAACAACCCCTGAGGGAGTTCAGGGTGGAGTGAGGCACTCTGTGCTCCAGGGAATCTGGTGGGACAGGTCTTTAGATAGTTGGATGCTTTTAGGAACAGATTTTATGATCTCAATGCTTGCATCTCCTCACGTCTAGTAAAAGTAAAAGTAAGTAAAGTCACTCGGTCGTGTCTGACTCTTAGCGACCCCATGGACTATAGCCTACCAGGCTCCTCTGTCCATGGGATTTTCCAGGCAAGAGTACTGGAGTGGGTTGCCATTTCTTTCTCCAGGGGATCTTCCCGACCCACGGATCGAACCCGGGTCTCCAGCTTTGCAGATAGACGCTTTACCGTCTGAGCCACCAGGAAGCCCCCTCACATCTAGAGAAGTACTAAATCCCTTCATGGTGACATCAAATGCTCATGACTAACAAAAACCTTTTGTAAAATGAGTGCTTTATGGTGTTGAACTCCACCTTCACCAAAACCTTATATTTTGACTTTCCCCCCACTGCTGCTTTCGAGCAGTTTCTTAGAGCTATCTGAAATGCTGCCTCCTGGGCTGGGATCCTCATTTTCCCCCAAATAAAACTTAACTCACAACTCTCAAGCTGTACATCTTTTTAGTCGACAGAAGTAATCATTGAGAATCCCAGGTGCCTCAGCCATAAAGAATCCACCTGCAATGCAGAAGACACAGGTTTGATTCCTGGGTCGGGAAGATTCCCTGGGGAATGGAATGGCAACCCCCCCCCCCCCCAATATTCTTGCCTAGAAAATTCCATGAACAAAAGAGCCTGGCAGGGTATAGTCCATGAGGGTTGAAAACAGTCAGACATGACTTAGCGACTAAAACAACAACAAATTCAGTAATCTGATCTGTTATTTTAACCTAAAATTCTGAATATGACTGGTTGCCACTTAGTAGGTATTATACAAACCTACTTTATTTTTTTCAAGCCCACTTTAAATCCCAATGATTTTTACCTTCACGTAACTTTTAAAAAGTGTAGTTGCTTTTTCATATTATCCTGAAACTATTAGAGCTAGCAGGAGTCTGTTTATTTCACCAGTGAGTGAACAGTATAAAGACTAATAGAAAAGTATAAGGGCTTAAATAAAATTAGTTTAAAAAGCCATTTGGCTAATGGCAGAACCAATACTGGGAGCCAAGTTCCTTTACTTGGGATTAGTGGCTGAAAAAATATGCTTTATTAGTGACAGCATCAATTTCTAAGTAGGTTGATAAGAGGTCCAGGGTCCCTGAAGAGGAGAAAGTGGTCTGGGGCTCTTGAGGAGGTCTGGACAAGGGTCTAGAATTCTCAAGGAGGAGTAAAGGACAAAAGTCTTTTTTTTCTCTACATTCCTTCAATTCAGTTCAGTTGCTCAGTCGTGTCCGACTCTTTGCGACCCCATGAATCGCAGCACGCCAGGCCTGCCTGTCCATCACCAACTCCCGAAGTTTACTCCAACTCATGCCCACTGAGTCGGTGATGCCATCCAGCCATCTCATCCTCTGTTGTCCCCTTCTCCTCCTGCCCCAATCTCTCCCAGCATCAGGGTATTCCAATGAATCAACTCTTCGCATGAGGTGGCCAAATAATTGGAGTTTCAGCTTCAGCATTAATCCTTCCAATGAACACCAAGGATTTATCTCCTTCAGGATGGACTGGTTGGATCTCCTTGCAGTCCAAGGGATTTTCAAGAGTCTTCTCCAACACTACAGTTCAAAAGCATCAATTTTTCGGTGCTCAGCTTTCTTCAAAGTCCAGCTCTCACATCCAAACATGATCACGGGAAAAACCATAGCCTTAACTAGACGGACCTTTGTTGGCAAAGTAATGTCTCTGCTTTTAAATATGCTATCTAGGTTGGTCAAAACTTTCCTTCCAAGGAGTAAGCGTCTTTTATTTATTTATTTATTTTGCATCTTTTAATTTCATGGGTGCAGTCACCATCTGCAGTTTTTTTGGAGCCCCCCAAAAAACAAAGTCTGGCACTGTTTCCACTGTCTCCCCATCTATTTCCCATGAAGTAATGGGACAAGATGCCATGATCTTAGTTTTCTGAATGTTGAGCTTAAACCAACTTTTTCATTCTCCTCTTTCACTTTGATCAAGAGGCTTTTTAGTTCCTCTTCACTTTCTGCCATCAAATAAAACATTTTTTTTTTCTTTAAGCGCAGAACTGATGATTACACACCAAACAACTCAGTTTAAAATCTGTGCTAAGGATTATATAACAACAATGTATCCTGCTTGAGGACAGTTTCTCCTTCTTGTAAACCTTCTGACTAATTCTGATATCTTGAATGTGTGTTACGGGAGAGGGTCAGGTAAGATTGCTGGGAGACATGTCAATAACCTCAGATATGCAGATGACACCACCCTTTTGGCAGAAAGTGAAGAAGAACTAAAGGGCCTCTTGATGAAAATGAAAGAGGAGAGTAAAAAAGTTGGCTTAATGCTCAACATTCAGAAAACTAAGCTCATGGTTCTATCACTTCATGGCAAATTGATGGGGAAACAGTAGAAACAGTGACAGACTTTATTTTGGGGGGCTATAAAGTCACTATAGATGGTGACTGCAGCCATGAAATTAAAACAAAACAAAACAAAACAACAACAACAACAAAAAAAAACCACTTGCTCCTTGGAAGAAAAGTTATGACCAACCTAAATAGCATATTAAAAAGCAGAGGCATTACTTTGCCAACAAAGTTCTGTCTAGTCAAAGTTATGGTTGTTCCAGTAGTCCTATATGGATGTGAGAGCTGGAGTATAAATAAAGCTGAGTACCAAAGAAATGATGCTTTTGAACTGTGGTGTTGGAGAAGACTCTTGAGAGTCCATTGGACTGCAAGGAGATCCAACCAGTCCATTCTAAAGGAGATCAGTCCTGAATATTCATTGGAAGGACTGATGCTGAAGGTGAAACTCTAATACTTTGGCCACCGGTTGCAATGAACTGACTCATTGGAAAAGCATTGATGCAGAGAAAGATTGAAGGTGGGAGAAGAAGGGGGTGACAGAAGATGAGATGGTTAGATGGCATCACCAAGTCAATAAACATGAGTTTGAGTAAACTCTGGGAGTTGGTGATGGACAGGGAGGCCTGGCATGTTGCAGTCCATGGGGTCGCAAAGAGTTGAACTCCACTGAATGACTGAACTGAATCCTGATATCTTAGAATGTATATTATGGGAGTGGGTCTGTTAATTGTTCAGGTTTAATTCTGTTATCTTAAACTGTAAATTCTGGGAGTGAGTCTGATAAAATTTATACCACCTTGAGACATTCTTTTGATTTGTTGTAATAACTAATTTAAAAAGTGTATTGTTCCCTTGCTAAAGACTAGTGAGTGGGGCACTCTGCATCCCCCTTCTGTTGTCTATGTCAGAAGCTTTCTCTGTCCCTTTTTCACTTTAATAAATCTCTGCTACACAAAAGCTCTTGAGTTATCAAAACTTGTCCCTGGTCCCTAAGCTAAATCTTCTTCTTTGGAGATCACGAATCCGACATGGTTCACTGTAAGCTATTATTAGCAGCAGTATTTTACAAGGAAATAGTAAAATCCACCTCTGTTGTCCTTCAACTTAAAGGAATATAGTTGAGCTCTTTCTATAATATTAACCTTGTTGTAACAGACACTACATGAACTCAAGTGGAACTCTGACTGACTTGAGAACTTGAATAAAACACATATAAAACACAGACTGTGGCCAGGAATTAAAAGGAGAAATTAAAAGGAAAAGCAGGGAGAGGTACAGATTCAAGAGTGTGTGTTGGGGGGAATCAGACACAATGGAAGGGAGGAAGCAATAAAATCATTAATGAAGTTAAAAGAACAGACAACTAAGGCTCATGTAGAGGCCTGCTAAAACTATGGTACCTTGGGAGCTGATTTGTAAGAAATAAAATTTAGAAGAGGTGACTTACAGTACAAAATAAGACTTTTATTTCCTTTCCTCCCTCAAACTTGTCAAAACCTATGCACCAGTTTTCCCATGAACATGAATTACTGCCACAGCATTTAGTTGAACTATGCATTTCTGAAAGCAGTAGTAGAGTGCTACAGTACACCTTAAACATTATTAAATGTACATTTCCTTACATTCAGTTAATTTGTAAGGAATCTATGTAAACATTTTCAGAGTATCTGTTTAAGATGTGTTGTAGGTCTTCAGAGAACCATTGAACTTCAGCTTCTTCAGCATCAGTGGTTGGGGCATAAACTTGGATTACTGTGTTACTGAATGGTTTGCCTTGGAAACAAACTGAGATCATTCTGTCATTTTTGAGGCTGTACCCAAGTACTGCATTTTGGACTCTTTTCTTAACCATAATGGCTACTCCATTTCTTCTAAGGGATTCTTGCCCATAGTGGTAGATACAATGGTCATCTGAATTAAATTTACCCATTCCAGTCCACTTCAGTTCACTGATTCTTAAAATGTCCATGTTCACTCTTGTTATTTCCTGTTTGACCACATTCAATTTACTTTGATTCATGGAGCTAACATTCCAGATTCCTATGTAGTATTGTTCTTTATAGCATGGGACTTTGTTTGCCACCAGACACATCCACAACTGGTCATCATTTTCACTTTGGCTCAACCTCTTCCTTCTCTCTGGAGCTATTTCTCTAGTCCTCACCAGAAGCATATTGGACACATTCTGACCTGAGGGGCTCATCTTCCATTATCATATCTTTTTTTCTGTTCACACTATTCATGGGGTTCTCAAGGTAAGAATACCTAAGTTGTTTTATTTTATTGCATAATAAGTATAACTTTGACCTTTATTCCACAGTTTAAATCACTAACATTATATCTCATTATGTTCCAGATCCTCACACATTTTGAACATTCATGCTTTCTGTGCCTATCTGTATTCAGTTACCACTTCTGTTCCTTAGACTTGTTATATTAGGTCAGAAAACTAAATGTTTAAAATTTGTCCTTAAGTTTTAAATGTTTACTTTTACCTGGAAGGAAATGATGACTAATCTGATTGCCAGCAAATGACTTAGGTTTTGGGGACAATAATGATCCTATTGATGATAGCTAATATTATTTGGCACAGGCAAGTTTCAAGCTATGTTATAAACTGTATGCCAGCATGACAACCCTAAAAAAGTGCACCATTTTTTTTTCACCGTTTAATTCCAGTTTTACAAGGGACAAAATTGATGCATAAGGACGCCAATTATCTTGACTCTGGCTTTTAACCTCAATTTGTTTCTAGAAGGTGACTTGTAAACATTATACCACCTATATCTTAAACTTACCTTAAAAACTAACAAGCAAATTGAAGAAACAAAGCAATAACAACAAGCTATTTTTAAAAAGTGTTTTCAATTTCTAATTTGATACATTCTATGATAATTCAAAAATATCATTGAATGAAAGAAGAAAAAAAAATAGATCTATTGCCCACAAGTCAACTCAGTTACTTAAAACAGATAAATAGGAGATTATACTTTATGTGCTACTAGTAAAATATATCTTTGATTTGTGCCAATCATATTTTTAAACTGTCTGATACATGGGGAAAACTCATAGTATATGCTACCAAGTTACTTTGAGTTATGAATAGAAGATGAAATTAGAAGTAGGAATATGTTATTATAGCCTTTAATCTCCCAGCTGTTGTTATTAAAAATACTAAATTCCAGAAGTTCAAAGGGAATCTATATTAAGAAAAAAAGATATGACAGTTACTTTTCTTATGTACTGTGCAGTGCTAAGTCATGTCTAATTCTTTGTGACCTTATGGCCCATAGCTCAACAGGCTCCTCTATCCAGGAGATTCTCCAGGTAAGAAAACTGGAGTAGTTGACCCTGCTCTTCCTCATGCCTTTCTTGTACACCCAAAAAATTATATATTATTACTTTTAGAAAAGAATCAATGGTCTATTAGTCATATTGTTTTAAATTCCACAATTATAATTTTATTTGTTATAGATAAAAATCTTTATCCTTTTAAAAGATCCACCAGAAAGGATTCAAAGCAACCTTGCCATTACTTTAATATGAACTAGCTTCCGATCCTATATTGTTTCATTCTGTTAGCTGAGGTCAGAGTTTCAGTAGAAGGGAAACATTCATAGAGTGAATTGGAGCCATATTTCAGAAAGGTTTGTTTGTTTGTTTGTTTTTTACAAAGGTACAGGCTGTGACTAGGACTAGGTTTGGGAGAGTGTTGCCGGGCATGTGTGGAGGACAGGGTCTTGGATAGACTCCCAAAGAACATAAAGGCAGCAGATAAGTGTTAGCATTTGGAGAGTGAGGAAATATCAACTTAGCACTATATAAATTCAGTAAAACTAAAACAAGCATTCAGCTGTTTTCCAACATGATACTCTGTTCATTGGAGTGGGGAGGGGAAAAGTAGTTAAGAAATATGTACGAATGCCCAATATATTCATGATACAGTACAAAATGCAATGAGAAGTACAAAGACATGCATTTTCAGAGACTACAGTCAGTTTAGGGATTTATATATTAATCATGTACAGTCATTTTCACAATATTGATTCTTCCAACTCATGAACACGGTATATTTCTCCATCTATTTGTGTCCTCTTTGGTTTCTTTCAGCAGTGTTTTATAGTTTTCAATGTATAGGTCTTTTGTTTCTTTATGTAGATATACTCCTAAGTATTTTATTCTATTCTCTTTGTTGCAATGGTGAATGGTACTGTTTCCTTAATTTCTCTTTCTGTTCTCTCATTGCTAGTGTATAGGAATGCAAGGTATTTCTGTGTGTTAATTTTATATCCTGCAACTTTACTATATTCATTTCTTACCTCTAGTGATTTTCTGGTAGAGTCGACTGATTTTTTGAAAAGATAAACAAAATTGACAAACCGTTAGCCAGACTCGTTAAGGAACAAAGGGAGAAGAACCAAGTCAACAAAATTAGAAATGAAAATGGAGAGATCACAACAGAAAGCACTGAAATACAAAGGATGATAAGAGACTACTACCAGCAGCTATATGCCAATAAAATGGACAACTTGGAAGAAATGGACAAATTCTTAGAAAAGTGTAACTTTCCAAAACTGAACCAAGAAGAAATAGAAGATCTTAACAGACCCATCACAATCATGGACTTTGAAACTGTAATCAGAAATCTTCCAGCAAACAAAAGCCCAGGACCAGATGGCTTCGCTGAATTCTACCAAAAATTTAGAGAAGAGCTAACACCTATCTTACTCAAACTCTTCCAGAAAATTGCAGAAGGTAAACTTCCAAACTCATTCTATGAGGCCATCATTACCCTAATACCAAAACCAGACAAAGATGCCACAAAAAAAGAAAAGAAAACTACAGGCCAATATCACTGATGAATATAGATGCAAAAATCCTTCACATAATTCTAGCAAACAGAATCCAACAGCATATTAAAAAGATCATGCATCATGACCAAGTGGACTTTATCCCAGGAATGCAAGGATTCTTTAATATCCACAAATCAATCAATGTAATACATCACATTAACACATTGAAAGGTAAAAACCATATGATTATCTCAATAGATGCAGAAAAAGCCTTTGACAAATTTCAACATCCATTTATGATAAAAACTCTCCAGAAAGCAGGAATAGAAGGACCATACCTCAACATAATAAAAGCTATATATGACAAACTTACAGCAAACATTATCCTTAATGGTGAAAAATTGAAAACATTCCCCCTAAAGTCAGGAAGAAGACAAGGGTGCCCACTCTCACCATTACTATTCAACATAGTTTTGGAAATTTTGGCCACAGCAATCAGAGAGAAAAAGAAATAAAAAGAATCCAGATAGGAAAAGAAGAAGTAAAACTCTCACTGTTTGCAGATGACATGATCCTCTACATAGAAAGACTTAATATATTTAAATGACAAAGGGCCTGCCTCTCTGTCCTCCACTATCTCCTGCAGTTTGCTCAAATTCATGTTCATTGAGTTGGTGATGCTATCTAAACATCTCCTGGTCTGCTGCCCCTTTCTCCTCCTGCCTTCAATCTTCCCAGCAACAAGGTCTTTCCCAATGTGTCAGCACTTTGCATCAGGTGGCCAAAGTATTGGAGATTCAGCTTCAGCATCAGTCCTTCTAATGAATACTCAGGACTGATTTCCTTTAGGATTGACTGATTTGATCTTCTTGCTGTCCAAGGGACTCTTAAAAGTCTTCTCAAGAACCACAGTTTGAACGCATCAATTCTTCATCCCTTAGCCTTATTTATGGTCTAACTTTCACATCCATATATAACTACTGGAAAAACTATAGCTTTGGCTATATGGATCTCTGTTGCAAAGTGATGTTGCTGCTTTTTAATACACTGTATAAATTTGTCACAGCTTTCCTTCCAAGGGGCAAGCGTCTGAATTTCGTGGCTGCAGTCACCATCTGGAGTGATTTTGGAGCCAAAGATAATAAAATCTGTCACTGCTTTCACTTTTTTCCACACATGTTTTCCATGAAGTGATGGGACATGTTGCTGTAATCTTAGTTTTTTGAATGTTGAGTTTCAAGCCAGCTTTTTGTCTCTCCTCTTTCACCTTTATCAAGAGGCTCTTTAGTTCCTCTTTATTTTCTGACATTAGAGTGGTATCATCTGCATATCTGAGGTTTTTGTTATTTCTCTTGTAATCTTGATTCCAGCTTGTGATGCATCCAGCCCAACATTTTGCATAAAGTACTCTGAACATAAGTTGAATAAGCAGGATGACAATATATAGCTTTGGCATACTCCTTTTCCAATTTTGAATGAGTCAGTTGCTCCATGTCTAGTTCTAACTGTTGCTTCTTGACCTGATACAGATTTCTTAGAAGACAGGTAAAGTGGTCTCTACTCCCCATCTCTTTAGGAATTTTCTACAGTTTGTTGTAATCCACACAGTCAAAGGCTTTAAATGTAGTCAATGAAGCATAAGTAAGTGTTCTTCTGGAATCCCTTTGCTTTCCCCAAGATTCAACAAATTTTGGCAATTTGATCTCTTGTTCTGCTGCCTTTTCTAAACCCATTTTGTACCCCTGGAAGTTCTTGGTTCACGTACTACTAAAGCCTAGCTTGAAGCATAGCTTGTGAGCTTGTGATCTGTGTCATGGATCAGAGCTTTGTTGTGACAAGGTGGCTTGCATAACTCAATGAAGTTATGAGCCATGCCCTACCTGGCCACTCAAGACAGAGTGGTCATAGTGATAGTTCTGACAAAATGTAGTTCCCTGGAAGACGAACTGGTAACCCTCTCCAGTATTCTTGCCTCGAGAATCCCATGAACAGTATGAAAAGGCCAAAAGTTATGACACCGGGAGGTGAGCCCCCCAGGTCAGAATGTGTCCAATATGCTTCTAGGGAAGAGCAAAGGGAAATTACTAATAGCTCCATAAAGAATGAAGCAGTTCAACCAAAGTGGAAATGATGCCCAGTTGTGGATGTGTCTGGTGGTGAACAAAAACCCATGCTATAAAGAACAATACTACATAGGAACCTGGAATGTTAGCTCCATGAATCAAAGTAAATTGAATGTGGTCAAACAGGAAATAGCAAGAGTGAACATGGACATTTTAAGAATCAGTGAACTAAAGTGGACTGGAATGGGTAAATTTAATTCAGATGACTATTATATCTACCACTGTGGGCAAGAATCCCTTAGAAGAAATGGAGTAGCCACTACGGTTAAGAAAAGAGTCCAAAATGCAGTACTTGGGTACAGCCTCAAAAATGACAGAAAGATCTCAGTTTGTTTCCAAGGCAAACCATTCAGTAACACAGTAATCCAAGTTTATGCCCCAACCACTGATGTTGAAGAAACTGAAGTTGAATGGTTCTCTGAAGAAATACAACACATCTTAAACAGATACTCTGAAAGTGTTTATATAGATTCCTTACAAATTACGTGAATATAAGGAAATGTGCACTTAAACAGTATTTAAGGTGTACTGTAGTTGAATGATCCTATGAAGACCTATAAGACTTTCTAATACTAGCACCAAGAAAAGATGTCCCTTCTATTCTTAGGGGACTGGAATGCAAAAGTAATAAGTAAAGAGATACCTGGCATAAAATGCAAGTTTGGCCTTGGAATACAAAATGAAGCAGGGCAAAGTCTAACAAAGTTTTGCAAGAGAACATACCGCTCATAGCAAACACACTTTTTCAGCAACACAAAAGATGACTCTACATAATGACATCACCAGATGGTCAATACTGAAACCAGATTGATTGTATTCTTTGCAACTGAAGATGGAGAAGCTCTATACAGTCAGCAAAAACAAGACCTGGAGCTGAATGTAACTTGGATCATTAGGCTGTTATTGCAAAATTCAGGCTTAAATTGAAGAAAGTAGAGAAAAATCACTAGACCACAAAGATATGACCTAAATCAAATCCTTTATGATTGTTCAGTGAATGTGACAAATAGATTCAAGGGATCTAGTAAACAGAGTGCCTGAAGAACTATGGTCAGAGGTTTGTAACATTGTACAGGAGGCAGTGACCAAAACCATCCTAAAGAACAAGAAATACAAGAAGGCAAAATGATTGCATGAGGAAGCCTTACAAATAGCTGAGAAAAAAGAGAAGTGAAAGGTCAAGGAGAAAGGGAAAGATATGCCCAAGTGAATGCAGAGATCCAGAATCTAGCAGGAAGAGATAAGAAAGCCTTTTTAAGTGAAAAATGAAAAGAAATAGAGAAAAACAATAGAATAGAAAAGACTAGAGATCTCTTCAAGAAAGTGGAGATACCAAGGGAACATTTCATGCAAGCACAATAAAGGAAGTGGTAATAACCTAACAAAAGAAGAAGAGATTAAGAAGAGGTGGCAAGAATACACAGAACTGTACTAAAAAGATCTTAATGACCTGGATAACCATGATAGTGTTGTCATTCACCTAGAGCCATACATACTGGAATGTGAAGTCAAGTGGGCCTTTGGAAACACTACTGTGAAAAAAGCTAGTGGGGATGATGGAATTCCAACTGAACTATTTCAAACCCTGAAAGATGATACTTTTAAAGGGCTGCATTGAATATGTCAGAAAATTTGGAAAACTCAGCAATGGCCACATGACTGGAGTTCAGTTTTCATTCCATTCCCAAAGAAGGGCAATGCCAAAGAATATTCAAACTACTATACAGTTGCACTCATTTCACATTGTTAGCAAGGCAATGCTCAAAATTCTTCAAGCTAGGCTTCAATAGTACATAAATGGAGAACTCACAGATGTAGAAGCTGGATTTAGAAAAAGCAGAGAAACCAGAGATCAAATTGCCAACATCTGTTGGATCACAGAAAAAGCAAGGAATTTCAGGGGAAAAAAAAATCTAGTTCTGCTTCAGTGACTATGCTAAAGCCTTTGCCTATGTGGGTCACAACAAACTGGAAAATTCTTAAAGAAATGGAAATATCACTACCTTACCTGCCTCCTAAGAAATCTGCATACAGGTCAAGAAGCAGCAGTTAGAACCAGACATGGTACAAGGGACTGGTTCAAAATTGGGAAAGGAGTATATCATGGCTGTATATTGCCACCCTGCTTATTTAACTTCTATGCAGAGTACATCGTGAGAAATGCCAGGCTAAATGAATCACAAGCTGCAATCAAGATTGCCAGAAAATATCAACAACCTCAGATATGCAGATGATACCATCCTAATGGCAGAAAGCAAAGAGGGAACTAAAGAGCCGTTTGATAAAGGTGGAAAAGCTTGAAAAAGCTGGCTTAATACTCAACATTAAAAAGACTAAGGTCATGGCATCCCATTCCATCACTCCATGGCAAATAAATGGGGCAAAAATGGAAACAGTGAGACTTTATTTTCTTGGACTCCAAAATCCATAAAATTAAATTATGCTCATTCCTTGGAAGAAAAGATATGACAAACTTAGCATATTAAAAAGTAGGGACATCACTATGCTTATGTAAGTCCATATATTCAAATATATGGTTTTTCCAGTAGTCATGTACAGATGTGAGAATTGGATCATGAAGGAGGCAGAGCACAAAAGAATTCATGCTTTCAAACTGTGGTGCTGGAGAAGACTCTTGAGAATCCCTGGGACAGCAAGGAGATTAAAGCAGTCAATCCTAAAAGAAACCAACCTTGAATATTCATTGGAAGGACTGATGCTGAAGCTGAAGTTCCAATACTTTGGCCACCTGCTGTGAAGAGCTGACTCATTGGAAAATACTCTGATGCTATGAAAGATTGAAGGCAAAAGGAGTAGGGTGCAGCATAGGATAAGATGGTTAGATAGCATCACCAACTCAATGCATATGAATCTGAGCAAACACTGAGATATAGTGAAGGACAGGGAAGCCTGGAATGCTGCAGTTAATGGGTTGCAGAGTTGAACATGATATAGTGACAGGGCAACAACAAAACTAAAATTCAGCATTGCTTCTTTAAAAGAAAAAATTAAACTCCTCCACTTATTTATGTAAGTCCAGAATATTTTACAAGTTGAGCATGTAATTGTATTAGTGTGGATTCATTTATCTCAGCTTCTGTGCAGACATCACCTTTTCTGTGATAGGAAGAGAAGAGGAAACAGGATTAGTTCTGGAACATGAAAAAGTATCTAAAAGGAGGAGTCTTGAAAAGTAAGGTGCATGGTGACATCACTAAGCAACAGATGGACTGGAAAAGCATTGACCATGTCATAAATATATAGCAGTCTAAAATGCTGGTTTAGGGAACTCCCTGGTGGTCCAGTGGTTAGGATTGGACATTTTCACTACTGGGGGCTGGGTTCAATTCTTGGTCAGGGATCTGAGATCTCATGAGCTGTGTAGCATGGCCAAAAAATAAAAAAATAAAAATAGTAGTTAAATATTGACTCTAGGTCATGAAAGCTGAGGTATGAATTCTGACTCCCCTACAAATAATGTTACCTTTGGTAAGGTATTTAACTTTTTGTGCCTTGGTTTCAATTAAAAAATAGGAATAATGAACATATCTATGACATAGAAGTTTGTATGTATTATTTTATATTTTGTATTAATTAATATATATGAAATGCAGTGGTTGGCATTTGGTTTAATTCTAGGGCATTCAGTTAAAATATTAGCTACTTTTGTTAACTGTCAACTCACAATATTGCTTTAAGCTGACACTGTATCTAGGCTTAGGTTTCATAAAAAACTCTTCATCATCAGAAGCTGATCAAAAGTTATCACGGAAAACCTAAAGAAATATAAATGTGTGTAACACAGGGATTGTTACACAGAACCCATTTGAAAGCCCCCTGCTGAGCCCAGGTAGATGGCACACGTCCCTTTTGTACATGTGATTCTGTCTCTCATGGGTCACTGCTCTGTCTTACTTTCGCAGTCTTCAAGGCAGACTCACTCATAATTATAATGAAGCTAATAGTGATGTCCACTTACTTTATAGGTACATTTATTAATGTGAAATTTAGTGCATTTGGGCTTCCCAGGTGGCGCTAGTGGTAAAGAATCCACTTGCCAATGAAGGAGACTTAAAAGATGAGGGTTCGATCCCTGGGTTGAGAAGATGCCCTGGAGTAGGACATGGCAACCCACTCCAGTATTCTTGCCTGAGAATCCCTAAGACAGAGGAACCTGACAGACTACAGTCATAAGGTCCAAAAGAGTTGAACTGAACTGACTTTAACATGTTTGCATGTAGTGCATTTTACCCCAAACCAAAAAGGTTTATAACCTTGGCATGTTGTAGAAGAAAAATCACTGACTTTGTAACCAGGGAGATCTTGTTTGCATTCTGACTGCACCACTTACTAATTTTGTGATATATGCAATTTATACCCTTTCTGAGTCTGTTTTTCATCTACAATATGGGATAATAATTTCTACTTTGCAGAATTGTTATGAGGGTTAAATATAAATTACTTTCTGGTTCATAATGTTGGTACATAGTATTCAATGAATGATAGTTTAAATTATGAATATGATTTTAACAGAAAGCTATAGGAATAAATAATATAATACAGATTCTCAGAATCCATCAAAACAGACTGTAAAAATGACTTAAACATCCACTATGGCAATGACTAACATTTTGACAACCTTTATTTTTCCATTGAGAACAATAGCCCAACAGTATCTGTGCTTCTGTGTTCCTCTTGCCATGAAGGATAATATTTGTGATACACTGACTAACTCTAATGAAAATTTTTATTCTTAAGACACAAAATATTTCCTAACACAGCACATAAGGTCTTTGTGCTCATGTCAGCCCTGGAGACAAATCTTCAGGAAAGAAACAGAGACTCCTCATTTTTATAAAACCAAAAGACTTAAGTAAAAATGAAAAAAAAAAAAAAAGTACGTGGCAGGTTTTTTTTTTTTTTTTTTAATTTCTGAACTGAAAAAATATACCTATCAAGAAACATCTAGCCCATGAATTACAAAATTTCAAAAACAGTGTGTTTTTACATAATGACAGTTTCATGAAGTTTTTCTGATGTTCTCCTGTGTTTACTTTGTGGGGCTTAGTGCCATCCTTGGAAATATTGGCAAGAACACGATTTCCTCTTCTGAACTAATAAGAGGAAAACAAATGTATAATTTCTCACACACACCATGGGGGTGTTCCCTCAATGGACTTCCTGATCAACCAAACTGTGTGTGTGCATGCTTAGTCACTCAGTTGCGTCTGAAACTTTGTGATGCCATGGACTGTAGCCCGCCAGGCTCCTCTGTCCATGGAATTTTCCAGGGAAGAATATAGTGGAGTGGGTTGCCATTTCCTACTCCAAGGGATCTTCCTGATCCACAGATCAAACTCATATCTCCTGTGTCTCTTGCGTTGGGAGGAGACAATAGGAAACCCTTGTGATCAACAAATCATTTCAAATAAGCCTTCTTGTTATCTTTGACATGATACTATTTCTAGTGTTACTCAAAAACTCCTAGAAACTCAGCTTTGAGTAAATTCAATGCATTATTTTATTTTTAGGAAAACAAGCAAACAAAACAAGCTACAGCACAGTCAATTGTTGCCACATATAGTATTTAATATACTTCTGTTAGGATGATGATTGTACCAAATGCTGAATTGTTTTGTTTCTAGATGCAAATATTACTTTAATGTAATATTTTAATGTAATTACTTTAATGTAATATTTTCGCTTCTCTCAAACTGACTTTAAAAGCAAAGTTTTACCATTTTCCATTGTATTTGAATTTATTACAGAATGTTTTAGCTTTTGTGTTCTATTTTCACTCAGTTTTTACATGGGCCCTATCAATAACATCTGTATAAGTGATTTTTTTAAAATTAATTATGCTTGTGCCCACGACAAAGCTGAGCAATAGCACGAATGCTATTTGTACTGTCACAGCAAAGACGAAATCAATCAAGTTATTTATCCACAGTTTTTAAGGCTATGTTTTGTAGTTATTAAGGTTATTTTATACATATATGTCGATATAGTGGTCATTCCCCTCAATTCAGTTCAGTTGCTCAGTTGTGTCCAAATCTTTGCAACCCCGTGGACTTCAGCACACCAGGCTTCCCTGTCCATCACACATAGTATTCATTAAAAGTGCCTTATTTACATTTACTGTGTGTACCAAATGAGCAGATTATCCATCAGATGAGCCAAATTTGAGATGACAAGCTGAAATTAAAAGTTGGCAAAAAATCTGAAAAAAAATTTTAAGTAGTGAGGGGAAAAAGGCTACTTTTAACTTGCATTATCAAAAAAGGGAATATCACTATTTTGGTTATTTTTAAAAATTAATAGCTCCAAAATTTTAACTAAGAATTTAACATTTAACTAGGAATAATTTTATCTATGTATAATTCAAGGCCAAGTTTCTTCTCAATTTCTAGAAGGTTTTTGCAGTATGGTACATATTAATATTTACTTTAATCTGAACCTCTAAAAACTCTACTGCAGATATAACTATGTTATCATTATCACGTTTGTAAATCGCCTGATTATAACCTGCCAAGTGGCCTATCTGCATGGGTTTTTATGGGAAGAAACTTACTTTTTGTAGAACAACCTTTTCCATTTTCAGATAGTTCTAAGTATTTGAACATTCTTGCTGATTCAAGTCAAAATACACCTTACTATAAAAATTCATAATCTCTGGCTTTACAGGTTAAGTTATATCAGATTGAAACAAATCATTTATCTACCAATCTATCATTTTGTGATAGACTCCATCAAATTTGATGCAATTTATTTGCCAAATTTATCCTACTTAACCATTCCCCCAACTACTCTTTAGGAAAAAACAAACAAACAAACAAAAAAACGCCTCAAGCTTTTTTAGCTACACTTGGAAAAATTATTTTGAACCTTTTTTTCATTCTATTATCTTGTATTTGGAAACCTTCTGGTATCTTCCTGTTAAAATATGCATGAAAGCTATGCTTCTAGTATGATTTCACTAGGGAAAAGTGGGGCTCTTACTACCTATCCAAACACTAAATTTATAAGAGAAAGTCACCATTTTCCTTGCAACCAAATCACTCTGCTAACTTGGTTTCAGCTCAGTTCAGTCATTCATCAGTCATTCAGTCCTGTTCAACTCTTTGTGAAACCATGGAATGCAGCATGGAATGCAGCATGCCATGCCAGGCTTCCTGGGCATCACCAACTTCTGGAGCCTGCCCAAACTGATGTCCATCGAGTCAGTGATGACACCCAACCATCTCATCCTGTGTCGTTCCATTCTCCTACTGCCTTCAAACTTTTCCAACATCAGGGACTTTTCCAATGAGTCAGTTCTTCACATGAGGTGGCCAAAGTTTCAGCCTCAGCATCAGTCCCTCCAATGAATATTCAGGACTGATTTCCTTTAGAATGGACTAGTTGGATTTCCTTGCAGTCCAAGGGACTCTCAAGAGTCTTCTCCAACACCATAGTTCAAAAGCATCAATTCTTTGTGCTCAGCTTTCTTTATAGTCCAATTCTCACATCAGATCTAATCCTTTATGATTATACCATAGAAGCAAAAAATAGATTCAAAGGATTAGATCTGATAGACAAAGTGCCTGAAGAACTATGGATGGAGATTCATGACATCATAAAGGAGGCAGGGATCAAGAACATACCCAAGAAAAAGAAATGCAAAAAGGCAAAATGGTTGTCTGAGGAGGCCTTACAAATAGCTAAGAAAAGATGAGAAGCAAAAGGCAAAGGAGAAACAGAAAAATATATCCATTTGAATGCAGAGTTCAAAGAATAACAAGGAATTACATGTATTCCCCATCCATGTCAATGTATGACAAAACCCACTGCAATGTTGCAAAGTAATTAGCCTCCAACTAATAAAAATAATTGAAAAAAAAATAAATTAAAAAAAAAAAAAAAAGAATAACAAGGAGAGATCAGAAAGCCTTCCTCAGTGATCAATGCAAAGAAATAGAGGGAAAAAATAGAATGAGAAAATAGAGATCTCTTCAAGAAGATTAGAGATACCAAGCGAATATTTCATGCAAAGCTGGGCACAATAAAGGACAGAAACAGTATGGACATAACAGAAGCAAAAGATATTAAGAAGAGGTGTCAAGAATACAGAGAACTATACAAAAAAGATCTTCATGACCCAAATAACTACGATCACTCACCTAGAGCCAGCCGTGCTGGAATATGAAGTCAAGAGGGCCTTAGGAAGCATCACTACAAGCAAAGCTAGTGGAGGTTATGGAATTCCAGTTGAGCTATTTCAAATCCTAAAAGATGATGCTGTGAAAGGACTGATGTTGAAGCTGAAACTCCAATACTTTGGCCACCTGATGCGAAGAACTAACTCATTGGAAAAGACCCTGATGCTTGGAAAAATTGAAGGAGGGAGGAGAAGGGAATGACAGAGGATGAGTTGGTTGTATGGCATCACTGACCTAGTGGACATGAGTTTGAGTTTACTCCAAGAGTTGGTGATGGACAGCAAAACCTGGTGTGCTACAGTTCATGCGGTAACAAAGAGTTGGACGTGACTGAGCAACTGAACTGGACTGACCTGTACAATCCTAAGGGATTTGATTTAGGTCATACCTGAATGGTCTAGTGGTTTTCCCTATTTTCTTTAAGTCTGAATTTGGCAATAAGGAGTTCATGATCTGAGCTACAGTTAGCTCCCAGTCTTGTTTTTGCTGACTGTATAGAGCTTCTTCGTCTATGGCTGCAAAAATATAATCAATCTGAAATTGGTCTCGACCATCTGGTGATGTCCGTGTGCAGTCTTCTCTTGTGTTGTTGGAAGAGGGTGTTTGCTATGACCAGTGGGTTCCCTTAGGAAAACTCTGTTAGCATTTGCCTTGCTTCATTCCGTACTCTAAGACCCAATTTGCCTGTTACTCCAGGTGTTTCTTGACTTCCTACTTTTGCATTCCAGTACCCTATAATGAAAAGGACATCTTTTGGGGGTGTTAGTTCTAGAAGATCTTGTAGGTCTCCATAAAGCCATTCAGTATCAACTTCTTCAGCATTACTGATTGAGGCATAGACTTGGAGTACTGTGATAATCCAAGTTTGCCTTTGAAATGGTTTGCCTTTGAAATGAACAGAGAACATTCTGTCATTTTTGCCTTTGAATGGTTTGCTTTTGAAATGAACAGAGAGGATTCTGTCATTTTTGAGATTGCATCCAAGTACTGCATTTTGGATTCTTTTGTTGACCATGATGGCTACTCCATTTTTTCCAAGGAATTCCTGCCCACAATAGTAGATATAATGATCATCTGAGTTAAATTCACCCGTTCCAATCCATTTCAGTTTGCTGATTCCTAGAATGTCGACATTCACTCTTTTTTTTTTTTTTTTAATTAGTTGGAGGCTAATTACTTTATAATATTGTAGTGGTTTTTGTCATACATTGACATGAATCAGCCATGAATTTACGTGTATTCCCCATCCTGATCCCTCCTCCCACCTCCCTCTCTACCCGATCCCTCTGGGTCTTCCCAGTGCACCAGGCCCGAGCACTTGTCTCATGCATCCAACCTGGGCTGGTGATCTGTTTCACCATAGAAAATATACATGTTTCGATGCTGTTCTCTCCCACCTTTGCCTTCTCATCCCACCCCTGCCTTCTCCCACAGAGTCCAAAAGTCTGTTCTGTACACCTGTGTCTCTTTTTCTGTTTTGCATATAGGATTATCATTACCATATTACTCAGCCATTAAAAAGTATTCATTTGAATCAGTTCTAATAAGATGGATGAAACTGGAGCCCATTATACAGAGTGAAGTAAGCCTGAAAGATAATGAACATTACAGCATACTAACACATACATATGGAATTTAGAAAGACATCCACTCTTGCCATCTACTGTTTGACCACTTCCAATTTGCCTTGATTCATGGACCTAACATTCCAGGTTCCTATGCAATATTGCTCTTTATAGAATCAGACCTTGCTTCTATCACCAGTCACATTCACAACAGGGTATTGTTTTTGTTTGGGCTCCATCCCTTCATTCTTTCTGGAGTTATTTCTCCACTGATCTCCACTAGCATATTGGGCACCTACCGACCTGGGGACTTGCTCTTTCAGTATCCTACCAATTCACCTTTTCCTACTGTTTATGAGGTTCTCAAGCTCCTAGGAAGGAAAGTTACGACCAACCTAGATAGCATATTAAAAAGCAGAGACATTACTTTGTCAACAAAGGTCCATCTGGTCAAGGCTATGGTTTTTCCAGTGCTCATATATGGATGTGAGAGTTGAACTGTGAAGAAAGCTGAGGACCAAAAAATTGATGCTTTTGTACTGTGGTGTTGGAGAAGACTCTTGAGAGTCCCTTGGACTGCAATGAGATCCAACCAGTTCATCCTAAAGGAGATCAGTCCTGGGTGTTCATTGGAAGGACTGATGCTGAAGCTGAAACTCCAATACTTTGGCCACCTCATGCGAAGAGCTGTTTCTTTGGGAAAGACCCCGCTGCTGGAAGGGATTTGGGGCAGGAGGAGAAGGGGACGACAGAGGAAGAGATGGTTGGATGGCATCACCGACGCGATGGGCATGAGTTTGAGTAGACTCCAGTATTTGGTGATGGACAGGGAGGCCTGGTGTGCTGTGATTCACGGGGTTGCAAAGATTCGGACACGACTAGGCAACTGAACTGAACTGAACTGAATGTTTATTAATTTTATTACACAACCTATTAACTAGTCAACATATTCTGTGTCATTCTCATATTTGTTTGACAGATGAACAAATCAACTAATAGATAAAATATTACCAGAACATGGACAGAATTGAGTTTTTCAGATAAAAACTTTGTTTTTCATTTAGTAATTTTTGAGTGTAGTAATTTATGAATATATCTGTGAATCATATAATAATTTATGAAATTATTCTATTACCTTGTCCATATTGCTCCTTCTATCCAAAAGAATGTAACATACTTGCCAAGTATCTTTCCTGATGCTGGGAAATGTTGAAGGCAGGACGAGAAAGGAATGACAGGATGAGATGGTTGGATGGCATCACTGACTCAATGGACATGAGTTTGAGTAAACTTTGGCAGTTGGTGATGGGCAGGGAGGCCTGGCATGCTGCAATCCATAGGGCTGCAAAGAGTCAGATATGACTGTGTGACTGAAGTGAAGTAGTAAACTGAACGAGTAGATATTTACTGTATTATTAGAGGATTCTCATATCAGTCTGACTTAAAGTACTTAAACTGATACCTAGTGATTATTGTTTCTTCAGTTAGCACTACTATTTGAACAATCCATTCTAGAAAACGATTGTTACTATCTCTAATAATTAATATTAGATTTACTGAGCATTTTAAAGGCAATTTTCTAGCAGTGTTTCAGCAAATACTAATATTCAACAGCTGGTTCTCTAAGAAAAAGTGTCATATTTTTCCTTGCTAATTTCTGAGGTCTTAAATACTTCTAACATGTACAGTTTCAGGAAAATGACATTGTTGTATATAGATTTGGGATGAGATGATATGAGCACTGCTTGTTCTTGTAAGCGGTTCAAAGTGGTTCAAACATAAACATCAGTAATAATGTTTCCTAACCCAACTTTGGTTCCTTCATCTGACTCAAAGCAAAGTTAATATATTGACATTCAGTTGTGGAGAAGTAAAGGACAGCATTGGAGGGTGCCAATGTGGGAGAACAGCAATCCATACTCAAAAGAACAGATTCCCTGTTCACTTTCAGGGGAGGAATTTTTAAGACAGTTTTAGGGAGAGAGTTGCAGGGTGTGTGATCAACTTGTGCACAAGTCTCTGACTGATTGATTGTGAGGTGACAGGGTGATGTTTCTGGAATCTCAGTTATCAGTTCGCTGGCTTCACTTAATCCCAGGGCCTATGCGCTGCTGGTCAGCATGCAGTTAACTTCTACCTGGTGGGGAATGTGTTATCTGCAAAGCAACTCAAGGATATGGCTCATTATATTATCTATAGACCTTGAGGGGGAACTAAAAATCCTTGCCTTTCTTCTATGGCTAAACTATTATTCTTTTGTCTTGCTTGACTGTTTTTCTTTGTTTTGCATTTTCTCACTTCTCTAATTAAGTTTCTTCCTTGAAATTCAGGAGGCTAAAACTTTTCTACCAACAAGAGACAGAGGACATGGAAGGGAATTGCGGTATGTTCCCAGCAAAGCCCCACAGGGTACTGCTCAGTTTTAGTATCACTCCCCTCTAGCAATGGGACTCTCCTTACTGATGTTTCTTACATTAACTACAACATTAAAAAAAAAAAAAATTGCAATCTTTATTTTCAAGAAAATCTTAATTCATCTGGACTCTTGATATCATTTGAATATGTCTGTGATATTATTTCATAATGATTTTTGATGGTATTTTCTCTTCTTTTATATATCTTTCTTTTGTTATCCAACTTTTCAGTTTATCTACACTGTTTTCCCATCCAATGAAAGAACAAACTGACATTATTAAATGCAAACCCAGGGAAATTCTCTATACTAGGTATTCATATTGCATTACTTTTAATCCTTTAAACAACCCTGGGAGGTCAATATTATTAACTCCAAATTGTATCTGAAGAAACATATCTGTAGATTAATAAAATGCCCACATTCACTCAGGGAATATATTGTGGTACTGAAATTTTATATAAACCTATATGACTTCACAGTTTGAAGTGGAAATGACAAAGTCACCTTGAAAATCAGGAGAAATGATGGGACAAAGTCAATACTGGATTTTTTTTTCCATTTATTTTTATTAGTTGGAGGCTAATTACTTTACAACATTGTAGTGGTTTTTGCCATAAATTGACATGAATCAGCCATGGATTTACATGTGTTCCCCATCCTGATCCCCCCTCCCCCCTCAATCCCCATCCCATCCCTCTGGGTCATCGCAGTGAACCAGTCCGGAGCACTTGTCTCACGCATCCAACCTGGGTTGGCAATCTGTTTCACACTTGATAATATACAAGTTTCTATACTGTTCTCTCAGATCATCCCACCCTCGCCTTCTCCCATAGAGTCCAAAAGTCTGTTCTATACATCTGTGTCTCTTTTTCTGTCTTGCATATAGGGTTATCGTTACCATCTTTATAAATTCCATTAATACGCATTAGTATACTGTATTGGTCTTTATCTTTCTGGCTTACTTCACTCTGATTAATGGAATCCAGTTTTATCCATCTCATTAGAACTGATTCAAGCCTATTCTTTTTAATAGCTGAGTAATATTCCATTGTGTATACATACCACAGCTTTCTTATCCACTCATCTGCTGATGGGCATCTAGGTTGCTTCCATGTCCTGGCTATTATAAACAGTGCTGCAATGAACATTGGGGTACACGTGTCTCTTTCAGATCTGATTTCCTCGGTGTGTATGCCCAGGAGTGGGATTGCCGGGTCATATGGCGGTTCTATTTCCAGTTTTTTAAGGAATCTCCACACTGTTCTCCATAGTGGCTGTATTAGTTTACATTCCCACCAACAATGTAAGAGGGTTCCTTTTTCTCCACACCCTCTCCAGCGTTTATTACTTGTAGACTTTTGGATAGCAGCCATCCTGACTGGCGTGTAATGGTACCTCATTGAGGTTTTGCTTTGCATTTCTCTGATAATGAGTGATGTTGAACATCTTTTCATGTGTTTGTTAGCCATCTGTATGTCTTCTTTGGAGAGAAGTCTGTTTAGATCTTTGGCCCATTTTTTGATTGGGTCATTTATTTTTCTGGAATTGAGCTTCAGGAGTTGCTTGTATATTTTTGAGATTAATCCTTTGTCTGTTGCTTTGTTTGCTATTATTTTTTCCCATCCTGAAGGCTGTCTTTTCACTCTGCTTATAGTTTCCTTTGTTGTGCAAAAGCTTTTGAGTTTAATTCGGTCCCATTTGTTTATTTTTGCTTTTATTTCCATTAATCTGGGAGGTGGGTCATAGAGGATCTTGCTGTGATTTATGTCGGAGAGTGTTTTGCCTATGTTCTCCTCTAGGACTTTTATAATTTCTGGTCTTACATTTAGAACTTTAATCCATTTTGAGTTTACTTTTGTGTATGGTGTTAGAAAGTATTCTAGTTTCATTCTCTTAAAGAGGTTGACCAGTTTTCCCGGCACCACTTGTTAAAGAGGTTGTTTTTTTTTCCACTGTATATTCTTGCCTCCTTCATCAAAGATAAGGTGTCTGTAGGTACGTGTATTTATCTCTGGGCTTTCTATTCTGTTCCATTGATCTATATTTCTGTCTTTTTGCCAGTACCATACTGTCTTGATGACTTTGGCTTTGTAGTAGAGCCTGAAGTCAGGCAGGTTGATTCCTCCAGTTCCATTCTTCTTTCTCAAGATTGCTTTGGCTATTTGAGGTTTTTTGTATTTCCATACAAATTGTGAAATTATTTGTTCTAGTTCTGTGAAAAATACTGTTGGTAGCTTGATAGGAATTGCATTGAATCTATAGATTGCTTTGGGTAGTATAGTCATTTTCACAATATTGATTCTTCCAATTCATGAACACGGTATATTTCTCCATCTGTTTGTGTCCTCTTTGATTTCTTTCATCAGTGTTTTATAGTTTTCAATGTGTAGGTCTTTTGTTTCTTTATGTAGATATACTCCTAAGTATTTTATTCTATTCTTTTTGTTGCAATGGTGAATGGTATTGTTTCCTTAATTTCTCTTTCTGTTCTCTCATTGCTAGTGTATAAGAATGCAATGTATTTCTGTGTGTTAATTTTATATCCTGCAACTTTACTATATTCATTAATTAGCTCTAGTAATTTTCTGATAGAGTCGACTGATTTTTTGAAAAGATAAACAAAATTGACAAACCATTAGCCAGACTCATTAAGGAATAAAGGGAGAAGAACCAAGTCAACAAAATTAGAAATGAAAATGGAGAGATCATAACAGAAATCACTGAAATACAAAGGATGATAAGAGACTACTACCAGCAGCTATATGCCAATACAATGGACAACTTGGATGAAAAGGACAAATTCTTAGAAAAGTGTAACTTTCCAAAACTGAACCAAGAAGAAATAGAAGATCTTAACAGACCCATCACAAGCATGGACATTGAAACTGTAATCAGAAATCTTCCAGCAAACAAAAGCCCAGGACCAGATGGCTTCATAGCTGAATTCTACCAAAAATTTAGAGAAGAGCTAACACCTATCTTACTCAAACTCTTCCAGAAAATTGCAGAAGGTAAACTTCCAAACTCATTCTATGAGGCCACCATTACCCTAATACCAAAACCAGACAAAGATGCCACAAAAAAAGAAAACTACAGGCCAATATCACTGATGAATATAGATGCAAAAATTCTTCACATAATTCTAGCAAACAGAATCCAATAACATATTAAAATTTTATATCCTGCAACTTTACTACATCACTCTCACCCCTTCTATTCAGCATAGCTTTTTAAGTTTTGGCCACAGCAATCAGAGCGGAAAAAGAAATAAAAGGAATTCAGATAGGAAAAGAAGAAGTGAAACTCTCACTGTTTGCAGATGACATGATCCTCTACATAGAAAACCCTAAAGTCTCTACCAGAAAATTACTAGAGCTAATAAATGAATATAGTAAAGTTGCACAATATTGGATTTTATAGAGGTAACAGACTTATTTGGACAACACAATTGTAAGTGACGTATAATCCACTGAGACAAGATATATATTACCAAATCTGTAGGAAAAGGTCTGTTATTGGTCATGGCTATATTACATAAAACATTTTATTTCACATATACTACTAATACTCGACTACTTATTAAGACAGGAAAGTGGCTAGACAATAAAAGTAACAAGAGTGTGACAAACAAAATAACATATAGCTGTCTCTTCTGTTCTGACCCTGCTTCAAATATCCTACCCCAGAGGCTTAAGTGGACAAAGAGAAGTTGGGGCTATCAAAGTTTATAAATCCAGAGGTCTAACCTTGCTGAACTCACATCCCTGAAGAAGGGATGTGTTCCAGCTCCCACTTCTGAGGAGATGCTATAAGGGTGCTTTGGGGGATGCTGAAAGAAGCACTTAAGCTGAAATCCATTAATTCTCCAAACAACTGCTTCTATAGCAACATTGGCAAGAACAAGCAAGCAGAAAGAAGGAAGTTCCTTCTCTTCTTTTCTTGCCTTCCAGTGTTTCTCTAGGATCTCCCAATAGTGGAATCCAATTTGAATAGCACCCAAAGTGTAAGTGAACGCAGCTCAGATGTGTCTGACTCTGCGACCCCATGTACTATACAGTTGATAGAATTCTCCAGGCAAGAATACTGGAGTGAGTAGCCTTTCCCTTCTCCAGGAAATCATCCCAACCCAGGGATTGAACCCAGGTCTCCCACATTGCAGGTGGATTCTTTACCAGCTGAGCCACAAGGGAAGCCCATGTATTATAATGTAGCTTGTTGATCCCAATCACAGCATCACAGTGAATTTGTTGCAGAGAAACAAAGCTAAATTCTATGATTATTAGTAAATCAATGATCTTACCTAATTTTTTATCTGCAATGATTTATTATAACATGGATATCTGTGATTATATTTAGAATACTCAGTATGCTTTTTTTGTTTGTTTGTTTTCTTCTGTAGGGGCACTCCAATTGTCCTTTGGGGATCTACCTCTTCCTCTTCTAGTGCACATGGTCTAAGACAGGTAACTCAGTTACCACTTGTGGTATTCAAAGTATATCTCAGACCTGTCCAAAATAGGACACTAGTCCATTAGCCATGGTGTTTTGTATTGTGCTCATAATCCAAGCTAATCTAATACAAAATTTAGCCAGAAATTTTATTGAAATTTTTAGATGAAACTTTTTTTTTTCCCTGAAGTAGTAAGTACATTACTAGGATGTAAGCTCCTGGGTGCTAGTGTCCATCTTGCCTTGGGGTAACACTGAGGGCATTTCTTTGAGAAAATCTGAAAGAAATGTACATGATATAAAGGAAAGTAGAACAAAATTACATGGAGAAATTTCTTACAACCTAGAATAATAATTGAGCCTGAAACTAGCTCTAAATCTAAATTTTTAATCATAATACTAAGTATAATATTATAATATATATTATAGTATAATATATATTATAGTATATTATATATTATATAATATATAATCTATATATTATAGTATATTATTACAGTATATTACAATAATATCATAATACTAAGTATAATATTATAATACTGATCATAATACTTATGTATTATTTTTAATAATAATACATATGACATTCATATAGCAAATATAATGTTTTGGGCACCATTCTATGTGCTTCATAAGACTCATAATATATATAATGCATATAATACTCACAAGGACTCTATGAAGAAATTAAGATTAATATACAATTTTTATATTAGACAATATGAAATAAAGAGTAGTTAGTTGACTTACCCAAAGTAACAGAGCTAATATATAACCTAATTCAAGAATATATGGTCTTATCCACATCACAATGTAGTCTTATGTGCTTCAGTTATAAGAATCAATGCTTTCCATTTTTACTTATAAACATTTGAATTTTTATTTGTTTTTTATGATCTGAAAATGTCCTGATTAATAGTTTCCCTCAGCAAAACAATCCTTTCTTTCTCTGAAATCAACATTTTATATGTATTCATTTATTTTATATTGGGCTGGTAAAGAATTTGCCCACAATGTGGGAGACCTGGGCTTGATCCCTGTGTTGGGAAGATTCCCTGGAGAAGGGAAAGTCTACCTACTCCAGTATTCTGGCCTAGAGAATTCCATGGACTATATAGTCCATGGGGTCACAAAGATTCAGACACAACTGAGCGACTTTCACTTAAAAAAAAAAGAAAAACTATTTTATGTTGGTCCTCTGATTACTTGAAATTTGTGTGTGTGTAAATATTCTTGCTGTTACTAGAATTTGTAGAAATTTCAGGGTATATTGTAAACTGTGTTATTGCCATGTCACATTGTAGGAATCAATGATACATTCAGGATTAAAATAAAGTGTCAGGAAAGCCATGTAGTTTAAATATTCAGTGATGTGAAATTGTATTGATTTGGTCCCAAGAGCTAAACTGAAGAAAACATATTTATTTTATTTATGGTAAGTTCTAAGTGTATTTAGTAAATCAAAATATTTCATCTATATCAGTTGAGAAAATGGTTTCTTATATTTTGCTATTCCTAGCACATCATTTGTTTCCTCACACCAAGATAAGAAAGGTTGCAGCATGTGTTTATTTTGTTTTTGAGCATAATGGTTAATGGCTTTTTCTGTTCTCAGAATTTTTTAAGCCATTAATTTTATCTCAGTCTTTTCTTGCATTCCACACCGTCCTGCATACTAATTAAGTGTGTAAATTTTTCTTACAACCACATCTCCTTACTAGCCCAAATCAATCAATTCCTCCCCATCACACTTATTCAGGCTCAGTGCCCTCTTCTATTACCCCAGTGACAAGTTGACAAAATACAGTGCTTTACATCTATAATTTTTTCTAGTGGTAAAGATATGATACAATGGATTTAGATCTTCATTTTAGCCATTAGTTAATCATGGGTATATAGGCTCTAACAGCATTCAGAGGTGTTTATTGTCCAGCTTCTGTTGCATGCATGGATTCCATTAACAGGATGAATTCACAAATGTTTAAGTAAGATATATTCAGTACAAGGGCTTCCCTTATAGCTCAGATGGTAAAGAATTTGCCTACAATGCAGGAGACCCGGGTTCAATTCCTGGGTAGGGAAGATCCCCTGGAGGAGGAAATGGCAACCCACTCCAGTATTCTTGTCTGGAGAATCCCATGGACAGAGAAGCCTGGTGGGCTACAGTGCATGGGGTTGCAAAGAGTTAGACACAACTGAGTAGATAAACCACCACACATCCAGTACGAACTTAATTATTTTCTATTAAGTTGCATTGTATGTCAGCTGTAAATGGTGATTAGGATTAGGTCAATACTTTCATAACAAAACTGCCTCTATAAAGAGAGGTGATATGATTACTAAGGATGAAATTATTTTAGTAGGAAAGAAGCTATAACACTCTGCACTGTTCTCAGAATATTATACATACCATTCCTAATTCAACATGTAATTCATGTACTTTCTAACCTCTATTGTCCATATTTTATGGACAGCATAAAGCAGCAACTAGAGATTGTCCTTTTTCCAGCTTTTCCCAGGGGATCTTGGGTCCTCAATCAAAAAATACTTTGAAGTTCCTAGCATAGAGTAAAGACTGAATAAATATATATTCCTGTCTACCAAGATTCCACTAAAGTGAGAATAAAGACATAAGATTGTATAAATCTTCAATTAAGAAGAGAAAATAGAATGCAAACATCTATTTGAGCATGCACGAATAGAGCAAGATTTCAATAAATTTCCCATATGCATAAACAATGATGGTAACCAGTATAGTAGATCACAGAAAAACTTAGCCTAGAGTATGTGAGGAATAGAATATAATCACGGAAGATCAAGTTACTTTGTCAAAAACTCAGTGTCTTGATGCTCAGACTAGCCACATACTAACTAGCCTAAGAATGAAACTTGGGGTTGCAAATGTTGGGATTAACTTAATGATCATATACCATAGATATGAAAGAATTTATACATAGTAAGCCTCTAGAATTTCTACATGTCTGTAGGGAATGGTAAGAAGTACGAAGGCTTCTAATTTTGGCATTTGGTATTCTTCATCAGTAGCAAAGCTCACTCAGTGAAAGCACTATGCTGAACTGAGAGTTGTCAGATGCTTTTTTTAACCACATGAAAAGAAGAAAAAAAATTGTAGAATTGTATGTTCAGTTGAACTATATGTTCAATTTGTAAAGTAAGAACTAGGTATTATTAAAAAAAAGGAAAACATTGAATAAATCCTTTAGAATTAAAACTAAATGGTGAAAAAAATTACTAGATTTTTTGAAAAATGATTTTGACAAACCTTTAAAATTATGAGATAGATATATCAGTGAAATATCCAATATAATCTTAAGAAATGTTTTGTTTAAAAATCAGAGCAAATAAAAAAAATCAGAGCAAATGGAAACAAAACAAAAATACATGAGAATTATAAAAACTAAAGTGCATGAGTGTTCAGAATAAATGCGCTCATCAAGTTTCCATGACAAAAAATTCATGAAATTGCAAACTATTAAATATAAAAAAAGAAGACCCTAAATCCTTCCAAAGAACAAAGCAAGGACTCTTTCCTTGAATAATGATTGACTAAATTTATGTGGTGCAAACTTTTTATAAAAAATGATCAAAGTAGTCTGAAGAAATAAATTAAAATATGCATATATTGTAAGAGCTAAATGGATAGTAGGAAGTTAGACTAAATTTTAAAATAAATAAATCAGTAACAAAATGGCAGATGATCAAAAATATGTGAGACATGAATAGACATTTTACAAAAGAAGAAATACAAATGATAGGGCTCATATGAAAAGTACTTTACTGCATAAATAATCAGAAATTTTAATTTTACATATCTGGTAGATTTAACATATGCCTGCAAATTCTTTTACATCCCTGCCTCTCAGTGGTAGGGATTTATATCCCTGCTCTTCAATCTGGCCTGGTTTGTGACTGCCATGATAGAGTATGGCAAAAGTAATGCCGTAGTTTTCCAAGGATAGATAACAAAATGCCAGAGAGTTTCCGCCTTCTTTACTGGAACTCCTGTTATCAGACCTTCTAACCTTCAAAAAGAAGTTGCACTGCCCTGATACCACCATACTGTGTAGAATTCCAAGACACAAAGATGAGAGACTACTTGTACAAGTGCTTAAGTCAAAAACCAATTGACTCCAACATGTGTGTCATTTCAGCACAGATGCCTTAGGTATAAGTGAGGAAGCTTGCATATAATTCTAGCCTTAAGCTGGTCAACTTGCTCTGTGCTGGTTGAGTCCTTTCAGATAAGTCTCCAGATATCATGGAGCAGAGGTGAGACATCCCCTCTGCTCTAAGTTTCTGAGCCACAAAAGCCTTGAGCATAATAAAAAATGTATTGATTTATGATACTGAACTTTGGGGTGATTTTTTGGCACTAATAAATAGAACAGATCTTGGTGTCTGGAAACAGCTTGTTGCCAAAAAAATTAAAATATCTAGTGTTGATTGCTTGACCAGGTATTGCTGGAAGAATATTGGACCTTATGGATGCTATTGGTAAGGGTTTGAGAAAAGTGGGAAATTATTGAATTTAGGAGAAATGTGAACTCTAATTAACTAGTGGAGGGCATTGTCACTTGTGATGTAGAAAAGTACCTCATAAATTTTCTCACTGAGCTATTTTGAACACAATGTTGATGATGCCATATGGTTTATTCTGCTTTTCCTATAACAGCATGAGAGAAGAGAGAAATTAATGAACAGAAGTTCATATTTTAAGTAGAATTTAGAGAAAATATATGAAGCACTCAGAACAGTCAGACATTAAAGAGTTCTTAAAGTAAGAAAAGCATTAGGATTTTTAATTGGCATTCTAGTGAAAGTCACTCAGTCGTGTCCAGCTCTTTGTGACCCCATGGACTATAGTCCATGGCATTCTCCAGGCCAGAATACTGGAATGGGTAGCCTTTCCCTTCTCCAGGAGGTCTTCCCAACCCAGGGATGGAACCCAGGTCTCTTACATTGCAGGCAGATTCTTTTACCAGCTGCAACACAAGGGAAGCCCAAATTATAGTACTGTTTGTACTTCTAGTGAAAGTTGCTCAGTTTTATCCGGCATTAATTGGCATTAATGAGAGGATTAAAGACTACATTGAGCTCACCAGTTGATAATAATTAATTTATTGAATGATCATCACTAATGCTAATACTCTCACATAACGTCTGGTTTTACCTACTGGTTTTTGAAAAAAATTCTTATGCTGCTTTTATATTGACACTTAGAAAATTATTTCCCATGTAGAAAGCTGAAAAGTATTATACTTTTATTTTTTTTTTTTTTATTTTAAGGCATTCCAGTATTCATTTGTTATTCCATGTAAAATTAATTTTGGATTGAACTCTGATTTGGATTTTATTTTCTTCTAGTCAGAATAATTTATTTTCTTGCATTTTTGATTATTGCTCTTATTCTATTTTCATATATAGAAGAATTTGTCTGGAGACGAAGTCTGGTTTTTTTTTTTTTTTTTTTTTTTTTGGTCTGTGCCCATGATTTTTCAGTCTCCTCACTTGTATATCTTTATAATTTCCTATTAAACATTATAGAGCTGTTTTAAATTATCCTCTGCTCTTTTGGATTTGTTTTCTGTATGATCATTATCATATTTTCTTCCTAATGAAACTGGCTGATTCAATTATGTTAATGGATTTATATTCCTTTATTTTCTTACTCAGTTCCTTATCATCCCTTCTCTTCAACCTGTTCTGAAATCACAAATAAGATGTTTTCTAAAATTTGTTTCTGCTTCCTGTGTGTGCATGCTAAGTTACTTCAGTTGTGTCCGACTCTTTGCGACCTTGTGAACTATAGCCCACCAAGCTTCTCTGTCCATGGGATCTTCCAGGCAAGAATACCACAGTGGGTTGCAGTGCCCTGCTCTGGGGGATCTTCCTGATCCAGGGATTGAAACTGCATCTCATATCTCCTTCATTGGCAGGCAGTTCTTTACCACTAGCACCACCTGGGAAGCCCTTTCTGTTTCCTATGTTATTTGTAAACTATGAATTCTCTTTATTTCAAATGCTATTGCTGTAACCTAGCTGCCTTAAAAGAATGAGACAAGCACGAGCCAGGAGCATCAGTATTAGTTGCTGTGGGATTATTCCCAGAAGTCCAGCAATGACACAAATGGATAAAATACCTTTTTTACACTTTTATATTTGTTGATCATAAAGCAAAACAGACAGTGAAGTCTGCAAACTTTGGATAATTTTTGTATCAAATTGGAAATTATTTTGTGGTTTAATGTTGGACTATAAAGAGGGCTGAGCACAGAAGAATTGATGCTTGTGAACTGTGGTGTTGGAGAAGATTTATGAGAGTCCCTTCGACTGCAAGGAGATCCAACCAATCCATCCTAAGGGAAATTGGTCCTGGATGGGACCAAGGGAAATTGGGTTCACTGGAAGGACTGATGTTGAAGCTGAAACTCCAGTATTTTGGCCACCTGTTGTGAAGAGCTGACTCATTTGAAAAGACCCTGATGTTAGGAAAGATTGAAGGCAGGCAGAGAAGAGGACGACAGAGAATGAGATGGTTAGGCGGCATCACTGACTTAATGGACATGAGTTTGGGTAAACTCCGGGAGTTGGTGATGGAGAGGGAAGCCTGGTGTGCTATAGTTCATGGGGTCGCAAAGAGTCCGACACGACTGAACTGAACTGAACTGAAAAAACTTTTCCAGTGGATCAACATCAATTTGAAAAGAGGAAAATAGGAATAATAAGTGACTATGTTGATAGCCTACTTTGTGTCAGCTAGACGAAGGAGATAGAATTGTGAACAAGATGTGTTCCTTGACTTTAAGAGTTATACTCCATATATGGGGGAAATGGTCAATTAGACAACAAGTACAGTGAAGAATAATAAGTAATGCTAAAATGATAATAACAGGATATTTGGGGACAATATGTGACTGACATTTAGTGTCATTTAAGTAGCATTGGGGTCGCACAGAGTCGGACACGACTGAGGCGACTTAGCAGCAGCAGCAGCAAGTAGCATTATATGGAATGGGCGTATGTGCTGTGCTTAGTCACTCAGTTGTGTTCAACTCTTTGTGAACCTACGAACTGACGGTAGCCCGCCTGGCTCCTCTGTCCATGGGAATTCTCCAGGCAACAATACTGGAGTGTGTTGCCATGCCCTCCTCCAGGGGATCTTCCTAACCCAGGAATCAAACCCAGGTCTCCCGCATTGCAGACAGATTCTTTACTGTCTAAACCATCAGGGAAGTGCATGGAGGGCTTCCCTAATGGTTCAGATGGTAAAGCGTCTGCCTGGAATGAGGGAGACCCGGGTTCGACCTGGGTTCAACCCCTGGGTTGGGAAGATCCCCTGGAGAAGGAAATGGCAACCCACTCCAGTACTCTTACCTGGAAAATTCCATGGACTGAGGAGCCTGGTAGGCTACAGTCCATGGGGTCGCAAAGAGTCGGACATGACTTACTTAAGTAGCATTAGGAAGTGTGTTAGCTATGAGAGGTATAGCATTCTGCCAATAGTGATAGAATAGTCAACACCTTTATGACTGACTTTGATGAAAACACAACAGATATGCATATCAAATCTATGAGTCACACAAAAGTGGAAAATACACATTTTGTTCAATATAATTACCACTTCAATATGACATCACTTATTTAAACAGAAAATGACTTCAAGCCCAAAATGAGCAAATATCAAAGAACTATATTCATGTTTAATAAAACTAAAATAATTTAAAATTGGACACTGAAAATTTCAAGTAGAAACAAAAGAAGATATTGAAGAAGAGAGGAAAAGGAGAAAAAGGAGGAGAAAGAGGAGGATATATCATGACAAACAAAAACATGCAGATTACTGATATATATTGAATACTTAGCTTCAATCAAGGTGCTATTTTAAACATTTTTACTCAGGCAATCTTTAATCTTCATATTAACACAGATGGTGCATGTTCTAAATCAACATTCTGTAGAATTAATTTCTCCATGGCCGTCATACTTATAGCAGTGAAACCAGTATTTGAATCCAAAACTAATATTAAACTAATACTGGTTTAGATGAAATTTATTTTAATAAATAAAGCATGTATTTTATTGTATTCATAGTATAAATATTTATTTATTTTGCAATTTGGTTGCATTTTAAATGTATAAATTGTATAAAGTGAAAGATATTGTAAGGAAAATGCTTATGTATATTAATGCAGTATGTTTAGTTAATGTAAAATATTATGACATATATTAAGTAATATTTGTCACAATCCAAACAGTATTGAGAAAAGCTGTTGAAATACAGAGAGCAAGGTTTTCTCTTACCAACAGATGAGTGAGCCAATATGTTTCAATTCAAAACAGCTCAAAGAAAAGCCTAGGAAATGATTAAGAGCCTCTTGTGCACTGGAGAAAGAAAGGATCAAAAGGGAAAGGTCTATAAGGAACTGTGGAGGACTTTCCTATGAGTTAACTTCTAGGCACATTTCAAGAATGTTTCTCATTTAAAAACACTGTCAATAAACCACATACTCAATAAGCCCATATCCGACTGATTGGAATCACCAGATAAACATAAATTTGGCTTAGAAATCAGTTCAGTTCAGTTCAGTTCAGTTCAGTTGCTCAGTCGTGTCCGACTCTGCAACACTGTGAATCACAGCATGGCAGGCCTCCCTGTCCATCACAAACTCCTGGAGTTTACTCAAACTCAGGCCCGTTGAGTCGGTGATGCCATCCAGCCATCTCATCCTGTCATCCCCTCTCCTCCTGCCCCCAATCCCTCCCAGCATCAGGGTCTTTTCCAAAGAATCAGCTCTTCGCATGAGGTGGCCAAAGTATTGGAGTTTCAGCTTCAGCATCAGTCTTTCCAACGAACACCCAGGGCTGATCTCCTTTAGGATGGACTGGTTGGATCTCCTTGCAGTCCAAGGGACTCTCAAGAGTCTTCTTAACGCCACAGTTCAAAAGAATCAATTTTTCGGTGCTCAGCTTTCTTCACAGTCCAATTCTCACATCCATACATGACCACTGGAAAAGCCATAGCCTTGACTAGATGGACCTTTGTTGGCAAAGTAATGTCTCTACTTTTTAATATGCTATCTAGGTTGGTCATAACTTTCTTTCCAAGGAGTAAGCGTCTTTTAATTTCATTACTGCAGTCACCATCTGCAGTGATTTTGGAGCCCCCCAAAATAAAGTCTGACACTGTTTCCACTCTCTCCCCATCTATTTCCCATGAGGTGATGGGTCCAGATGCCATGATCTTAGTTTTCTGAATGTTAAGCTTTAAGCCAACTTTTTCACTCTTTCACTGTCATCAAGAGGCTTTTCAGTTCCTCTTCACTTTCTGCCATAAGGGTAGTGTCATCTGCATATCTGAGGTTATTGATATTTCTCCTGGCAATCTTGACTCCAGCTTGTGAGTCTTCCAGACCAGTGTTTCTCATAATCTGCATGTAATTTAAATAAGCAGGGTGGCAATATACAGCCTTGACATACTCCTTTTCCTATTTGGAACCAGTCTGTCATTCCATGTCCAGTTCTAACTGTTGCTTCCTGATCTGCATGTAGGTTTCTCAAGAGGCAGGTCAGGTGGTCTGGTATTCCCATCTCTTTCAGAATTTTCCACAGTTTATTGTGATCCACACAGTCGAAGGCTTTGGCATAGTCAATAAAGCATAAATAGATGTTTTTTTCTGGAACTTTCTTGCTTTTCTGATAATCCAGCAGATGTTGGCAACTTGATCTCTGATTCTTCTGCCTTTTATAAAACCAGCTTGAACATCTGGAAGTAATCGGTTCAGAAATAGGGGCGATCATTTCCTTAATGTCTTTTTGAGTTTGCTTTGATACCATCAATTTGGCAGCCTAGAAGCTTGATTGTTTTTCTAGCCCCTTGCTGGGACAAAGCCAGTGGGACCCACTGACAGGGAATGAGGCAACTATTTGAAAAAACTAAAAGGAGTAAATCCTGAGAAAATGTGCTTTAGGAGTGAAAATGGTTTTTGAACATGTGGATTTAGTGTAGCATATGCATTTTTCTCCCTCCAGAAGGTCAAGCCAGATACAATGTTCAGGTCTCAACTAAGATGAGAAATAATTTTTGAATAAGTGTAGGAGTTCAATGATAGAAATGCTGCATGGAGAATTATGTTTATCCATTATTGACAGAATTAAATTAAATTAAATGATGCTTGGTAAGAAGTGCTTTGTAGAAAATTTTCCCCTAGAGAATAGCATATGGCAAACCACGTTAAAGTCCCTCTCAGCGTTAAAGTCTTTGATACTAACCATTATGAAAAAAGCAATAAACAAACACATAAATTAGATATTGAACCACTGGATAGATATGAAGAATGCCATTTATTTAAACATGCTCTCTCTAATGAAATCCCTTTTTTATACAAATACATTGCCAAGGGACCTTGTAAAACTGCTTGTAGCAAAGATACAAGTCTTTCTTTAGTTATGAATCAGTAGAGAACTACTAAATAGAATTGAAGAGTGCATATTGTCTGTACCTATAGGGATAACTGGATAAAAGAAAAGATAGACATACAAGATGAATTAAATTACCAAACACTTCAGAAAAATATGTGCATAGGCAACAAAATTAATGTTTGTTTACTAATAATTGCACTAAACAATTATTCCAAATGTGTATTCCAACTTTAATGTATAAAATCAGTTTAATATGGGTCCAACTCTCACTTCACAAAGTATCTTAAATTCTCTATATGAGTCATATGTTTTCTATTAAATCTGTGTGTATTGTCATTTATCATTCCCATAAACTAGGGCTTGTGAGGGGATATGAGTAGGAAGTCCAGAATTAACTTGAGACAATTTAAATCATGAATATCAATGATGTTAACCAAGTTCAAAAATGAAAATACATGATTTGCTGAAAACAAATTCAAATAATAAACTGTCTCTGTCTGGGAGCACAAAACATTGGTTGAAATCACTATTTCAAATTTATTTAACAATTTTTCTTTAATTTTAGGATAGGCTGCCCACTCTAGTATTCCTGGGCTTCCCTGGTAGCTCAGATGATCAAGAACCCCCCTGCAATGAGGGAGACCTGGGTTTGATCCCTGGGTTGGGAAGATCCCCTGGAGGAGGGCATGATGGCTAACTCCAGTGTTCTTGTCTGGAGAATCCCATGGACAGAGGAGCCTGGTGGGCTCCAGTTCATGGGATCACAAAGAGTTGGACATGACTAAGTGATAAAGCACACACATCATGCATTCATGTGTAAAAGAGTGTATAGTAAAAAGATACTCCTTCAGTGTTATTGGATAGTTGTGAAAAATGTTTTATGGATAAACATAAAAATAAATACATTTGATTTTTTCAATTAAAATATTTCTGTGATGAGTGGAATTTTAAAATGACCTAGATGTGACTTAGTTTCCTATATATTAGCCTCTCCTTTTGGTGGGAAGAATATGTGAATATGATTGAATGCCTTTTTTAGGATCATTTTATATTATAGGGAAGGTTTATAAAGTTTGTAGTTGTAAATAAGATGCCTGATCAGTTTGACTTTGAGTTAACTAAAACAGAGGATATCTTTGGTTAAGTTCAGTTCAGTCACTCAGTCATGTCCAACTCCTTGTGACCTACATGGACTACAGCACTCCAGGCTTCCCTCTGTCCATCACCAACTCCCAGAGTTTACTCAAACTCATGTCCATTGAGTCAGTGATGCCATCCTACCATCTCATCCTCTGTCATTCCCTTCTCCTCCCACCTTCAATCTTTCCCAGCATCAGGGTCTTTTCCAATGAGTCAGTTCTTCACATCAGGTCACCCAAAGTATTGGAGCTTCAGCTTCAGCATCAGTCCTTCCAATGAATATTCAGGGTTGATTTCCTTTAGGATAGACTGGTTGGATTTCCTTGCAGTCCGAGGGACTCAGAAGGGTCTTCTCCAACACCACAGTTCAAAAGCTTCAATTCTTCGGTGCTCAGATTTCCTTATGGTCCAACTCTCACATTCATACAAGACTACTAGAAAAACAATAACTTTGACTAGATGGACTTTTGTTGGCAAAGTAATGTCTCTGCTTTATAATACACTGTCTAGGTTGGTCATAGCTTTTCTTCCAATGAGCAAGCGTCTTTTAATTTCATGGCCGCAGTCACCATCTGCAGTGATTTTGGAGCCCATGAAGATAAAGCCATGAAGTGATAGGACCAGATGCCATGATCTTAGTTTCTGAATGCTGAGTTTAAGCCAGCTTTTTCACTCTCCTCTTTCATTTCATCAAAATAAAAAACTGTAGCCCTAGCCAACACTTGTTTTTCAACTTGTGAGACCCTGAGAACTTTATAAATACAATTTTGAAATTTTTATCATCTTAATACTCTATTTTTCAGAGAGTAATTCTCTATATTTACAGCTTTGCTATTTACTTATCAAATATGGATGACATCCTTTGATTTTTGGCCATTAAAGATGAGAAAATCAGCCTTACCACACAATCTTCCAATTTCCCTTTGTTGTTCAAAAATTCAGTTCAGCTGCTCAGTCATGTCTAACTCTTTGTGACACCATGAACCACAGCACAGCCAGGCCTCCCTGTCCATCATCAACTCCTTGAGTCCAGCCAAACCCATGTCCATTGAGTCAGGGATGGCATCCAACCACCTCATCCTCTGTCGTCCCCTTCTCCTCCTGCCCTTAATCTTTCCCAGCATCAGAGTCTTTTCAAATGAGTCAGCTCTTCACGTCAGGTGGCCAAAGTATTGGAGTTTCAGCTTCAACATCAGTCCTTCCAATGAACACCCAGGACTGATCTCCTTAAAATGGACTGGTTAGATTTCCTTGCAGTCCAAGGAACTCTCAAGAGTCTTCTCCAACACCATAGTTCACAAGTATTGATTCTGCACTCAGCTTTCTTCACAGTTCAACTCTCACATCCATACATGACCACTGGAAAAACCATAGCCTTGACTAGATGGACCTTTGTTGGCAAAGTATGGATGATATCTTTTCTAAGGTAAGAGTTTATTTATTTTTTTATGTGGTTCTCACATTTGTTTTGGTCTGGGTTCTAGCATCAAATGTATTCATCACTCACTTCTATTTTTTTACTATGCTATTTCTAGTAGTCTTACAGTTGGGTCTATCTCTTCCAGATTATTTAAGGACATATGGTAATAATAATTAGAAATTATTGACTTATTATTTGAAAAAAGAGTTCGGCTGTGTATCAACTTGTTGGTTTTAGATTCTTTCCTTTATTATTTCATAAGTATCATTTTGATGGTTTTCTGGCATTTAATGTTGCCTTGTATAAAACTGAGACACTGTGTAAATAACTTGTTTTTTATATGTGCAAGAACAATTCATCTTTTGAAATTTAGCAACCTTATTAGCTTATATTCTGCTTTAATAATTCCTAACATATATTGTTCTCTTGCAACATGTACATTAAGTGTTTTTTTGTTTTTCTTAATTCAGAGGTATACTTCTTGGCTTACATCCTTATTTTATTTAAGTTTTCTTTCATATTTTAGCCTTTGAATGACTCTACCATTTGTATATTGAATTTTATTTGTCTCATTTGTGTTATTTTTCTCTATCATAATTTTAATGTTTGTTAAATTTTATTTCCTTTTGCTCAGTTTTATCTAAATTATATATGCTCCTATATTCTCACCAAGCTAGGTGCAGTCCTTCTCTGTGATCATTCTATATACAGTTGGCCCTCTGTATTTGCAGATTCCACAACCATAGATTTAAAACATTAAAAAAACTTTCCAGAATTTCCAGAAAGGAAAACTTGAGTTTGCCACAAATTGGCAACTATTTTTATAACATATGCATTGTGTTTACAGCTATTTGCATAGAATTTGGGGCTTCCCAGGTGACTCTAGTGGTAAGGAACCCACCTGCCAATGCAAGAAACCCGAGTTCGATCCCTGGGTTGGGAAATCCCCTTGAGTAGAAAACAGTATGCCACTCCAGTATTCTTGCCTGCAGAATCCCATGAACAGAGAAGCCTGACAGCCTACTTGTTCATAAGATCACATAGAGTCAGACAGGACTAAAGCAATTTAGCACGCTCAGCACATAGTTACATTTTAGTAGGTGTTGCACGTAATCTAGACGTGATTTAAAACATATAGGGAGATGTAGGTAAGTTACATGCAAATACTATGCCATTTTATATAAAGGACTTGATCATATGAAATTCTGGTATCCAAGGGGGTCCTAGAACCAATGCCCCCCATAGTTCTTCAATTTCATGATTTTTCTGTTGTCCCCCCCCCCTTTTTTTCCTGTCAACTACTATTTTGCCTTCTGTTTCCTCTTTGAGTCATTAAATATTCAATTTGAAGATAGGGTAGATTAGTATACACTTAAAAGAGTGGAGTCTATCATTAAGTGCTGTGTGAACAATGGAAATTTGAGAAAATATTTTCACTGAAAAAATATTTTGTCTTGTGTTCTTTGCCTCATATTTTCCCCCTGATAATCCTGTCATCCTTCAGTATTTATATGTAGACCTTCTGTTGGTTACTTCAAAAATTTTCAAATTAGAAAAAGCTAACTGTTTTTGTAAGCCAGTTATTTCAATTATCTTACTGTTAACATAATTTTAAACTTTTAAAGTGACTGTCAAAAAGTTTCTGTGTAATTTTCAACAGAGAAAGAAATGTGTAATATTTTATAATTGGAGTACCCATTTAGGGACTTTTAAAAAATAAAATCAGTGCAAAATTGGTATTAGGTAATTTCAGCCCTTTGACAGCTAAGAATGTCTTTTCGCTGATTTTACATATAAGCAGGAAATAAGATGCATACAAAATTTTCAATTAACTTTCACCAAATTATAATAGGTTATTCTCCACTCTTTCTTGACATTCAGTCTGACTATTTACTGCTGTCAGTCTGAGCTTTTGATGTTAGTGAGAATTCTCCTTTTACTTATTGTCGTTGTTATTTGGTGTGAACTTGTTTAACTTGCATGAGAAATTACTAAACAGTTGCTCTTTAGTTGCCCATTGTGATTAATTTATTTAATGCATAAATTTCACTGACTCAACATATTTAAAGATTTTATTTAATTTCATTTAAATAACTCTTCTTCAAAATACTTGACAGTAAAATAATTTAAGATTTATTGTGGCAAATTTGTCTCAAATTGATGATAGTAATTTAAAATTGCCATGAATAATTAGGGTAGCTGTCCTGTAACTCCTTTATCAGCATTATGTACTACTGGTAGTATTTATGTTAAAGTCTAATAAATTGCATTAATTCAAATTTTTCCAGTTGTTAATAAGTCATTTTTTACTAGAGTTTTGTGAGGAAACATCAGCAAAGTAGCATCAGCTTTGGAGTCTGACAGAAGTCAGGCAGAGTCTGACAGTGGGGTTGAAGTTTGACTTGATCATATATTATTGACTGCAGTCTTGGATGTGTCACTCTAATCTTGAACTTCAGTATTATATATGTGGAAAATAATCACATCTACTTCATAGGGTTGTTAGGATTATAACATAATGCTGATAAGTAATGTGCATATAAAGTTTAGGTATATATTTTGATCTCAGAATATGATTGCTATTTTAGTAATTTTTATTGTTATTTTTATATTGTTACAGTGCTATTATTATTCTTGATATCCCTTATTTGTCTTCCTTCTCTTGAAAATACTATATTCCTTACACTATGTATCTACTGGGCTCTCCTGTTGGGATTCTTTTTACTGATATATAGAGTGATTATTATCAGAATATTAACATTTTCATATTTGCAACATGTTTTGTTCTTATTTTTTTCTTTCATTCCTTTCAGCCAATTTCTCTGTACTACATTTTAAGTTTGTACAAGCTGATGCTATTGAGCTGATATTTACCTTTTTCTCTTTTTTATTACTTTAAGATCTTATGCAAATTGACAAAAATCTCACTACCCAAATCTCCTGTAGAAACCTCAAATTCAATATATACAGATCTTATAGTATATCCCAAATTCCTCACATTTTGTATTAACATTTCAAGCCCTAAATATGTATGTATATATACATTATATATTTTCCTTATATTAGTTTATTGTCTTAGTTTCTATATTAAAGAATACCCAAACAGTAGTGTCTTCAACAAGATAGGTACTTATCTTTTCATACATAGAATTTAGGGGGAGATGGCTCTATTGTCATAAGAGGCTTGGACTCCTATCTCCTTGCTCTTACATTATCAATATATGACTTTTATTTTGTGCTCCAATAAGACTGTTTCAACTTCTACCTTCAAATCTGCCTTTCAGTCAAAAGGAGAACATAAATGGAAAGAATAACATAGTTCTTTTCTTTAGAGGACATAAATTAATATGGCACATGTAACTTCTGACCATATTCCACTGGTTACAACTTAGCTTCACGGTCACCTGTCTGTAAAGGAGGCTGAGAAAGTCCTTTTCTAAGAGCCTGCAGGCCCACTAAGATTTTTATTTTAAGTAAATATATGTACAAAGGAGGCTCCTCATTGATCATCAACTGCATACAAGCACTTTCTTTCAATACAGACCACTCATACTATCCTTAATGGACATCATAAATTCCATCAATGATTATATACCACTCAAAGTCTAGGATTTGGGGACAATGTGTCATTTGCTTCACTAGGTCAGGATATGGCCCTTCATGAATTAACCATATAGAAATAAAAAGACTATAACTCAAACAGTAAAAAATCTGCCTGTGATTCAAGAGACCAGGGTTCAATCCCTGGGTTGGGAAGTTCCTCTGGAGAAGGGAATGGCAATCCACTTGAGTATTCTTGTCTGGAAAATTCCATGGACAGAGAAGAAGCCTGGCGGGCTACAGTCCATGCGTTCACAAAGAGTCAGACACGACTGAGCAACTAACATACATACATACAAAGCCTAGGATTTGGGGACAATGTGTCATTTGCTTCATTAGGTCAAGATATGGCTCTTCATGAATTAACCATATAGAAATAAGAAGACTTGTTGCATCCTTCATTCTCATACTTAGTAAATAATGATTAAGTCATAACATGACTACTGAGAAAAACTCACATTCCTAAAAGGAAAGAAGGCAATTATATAGGAGTATTTGTATATAGAAATGACAAAATATTCCTTGGCAGGAAATAATTATATTTTTTGTTTTGGCAATAGACCTTGACTTATATATCTGGCAGCTGCTAACATTCTGTCTGAGATAAACTCCCTTTCCCCATTGACCTCTGTGGTCTACATGCCAAATAAAATACAGGATGCTCAGTTGAATTTGAATTTCAAATTAGGTGATCTGCATTTTTATTTGTTAAATTTGACAATAGTGCTGTGTGTATCTGGCTTTAGCTTCTGTGCAGGCAATTATCATTTTTCTGTTTTTCATAGTCACGTGATATAATTTGAGAAAAGACTGTTATTGTAGACTGCAAAACTTCTGTATACGGTTTTTCTGCTAGCATAAATTGAGGCCTTGTGAGTTGATTTAGAAACTGAGAAATCACAGAATTGTGTATGGGGGGGGTTGTCAAAGATTTGTTTTATTTATAAATACAAGTTCCTCAAATCTAAGTTGACATAGTGGTCATTTGCTTTAATCATTTCCATGTTCAAAGATTCAAGTCAAAGATCTCCCTTAGACATAGTTTAGACATTGGAAGGTCATTTTCTTTTATTGGTTGCCAATTTTTTTTCTCAATGTAATGCAGGCTTGCTTGAGGCCATCTGAAAAAAAACATGTTGCTATGGGAAAGCAAATTTGTTTTCTGTATGATTGGACAGTTTCCTGACTACTATCAAAGCTACACTTCCTGGAAGTCTCCTCTCTAACTCTACTTTATTGTTCCCTAGGCATTTATAAATTATGATATATGCATAGAAATTTTAATTGTTGCATCTCTGCATTTCTTTTCTCTTTACCTAGAAGTCCTTCTGTAATTGTCCAGATTGTCACTTCATAATTAGCTAAAATGTCACGTCCTCTGTAAAGTCTGAACTGAGTCCTCCAAAAAGCATTCCCGTTAGTTCAGTTCATTTGCTCAGTTGTGTCTGACACTTTGTGACCTCATTAACTGCAGCACACCAGGGCTCTCTGCCCATTGCCAACTCCTGAAGCTTACTGAACCTCATGTCCATCCAGTTGGTGATGCCATCCAACCATCTCATTTTCTGTCATCCCCTTCTCCTCCCACCTTCAATCTTTCCCAGCATCAGGGTTTTTTCCAATGAGTCAGTTCTTTGCATGAGGTGGCCAAAGTATTGGAGTTTCAGCTTCAGCATCAGTCCTTCCAATGAACACCCAGGACTGATCTCCTTTAGGATGGACTGGTTGGATCTCCTTGCAGTTCAAGGGTCTCTCAAGAGTCTTCTTAACACCACAGTTCAAAAGCATCAATTTTTGGTGCTCAGGTTTCTTTACAGTCCAACTCACATCCATATATGACTACTGGAAAAACTATAGCTTTGACTAGACCAAATAATGTCTCTGCTTTTTAATATGCTGTCTATGTTGCTCATAGCTTTTCTCCCAAGGAGCAAGTGTCTTTTAATTTCATGGCTGGAATTTCGGTTGAGCTATTTCAAATCCTAAAAGATGATGCTGTAAAAGTGCTATATTCAATATGCCAGCAAATTAGGAAAACTCAGCAGTGGCCACAAGGCTGGAAAAGGTTAGTTTTCATTCCAGTCCCAAATGAAGGCAATCCCAAAGAAAGGCAATCCCAAAGAATATTCAAACTACCACATGATTGCACTCATCTCGTATGCTAGCAAAGTAATGCTCAAAATTCTCCAAGTCAGGCTTCAATAGTATGTGAACCATGAAGTTCCAGATGTTCAAGCTGGATTTAGAAAAGGCAGAGGAATCAGAGATGAAATTGTCAACATCCGTTGGATCATCAGAAAAGCAAGAGAGCTCCAGAAAAACACTGACTTCTGCTTTATTGACTATGTCAAGGCCTTTGACTGTGTGGATCACAACAAACTGTGGAAAATTCTTAAAGAGATGGGAATACCAGACCACCTTACCTGCCTCCTGAGAAATCTGTGTGCTGAACAAAAAGCAGCAGTTAGAACTGGACATGGAACAACAGACTGGTTCCAAATTGAGAAAGGAGTATGTAAAGGCAGTATATTGTCACCCTGCTTATTTAAATTATATGCAGAATACATCACGTGAAAGGCCAGGCTGGATGAAGCACAAGCTGGAATCAAGATTGCCCGGAGAAATATCAATAACCTCACATATGCAGATGACACCACCCTTATGGCAGAAAGTGAAGAAGAACTAAATAACCTCTTGATGAAAGTGAAAGAGGAGAGTGAAAAAATTGGCTTAAACTCAACATTCATAAAGTGAATATCATGGCATTCAGTCCCATCACTTCATGGCAAATAGATGGGGAAACAATGGAAAAAGTAACAGACTTTATTTTATTTTATTTTGTTTTTTGGTCTCCAAAATCACTGCGGATGGTGACTGCAGCCATGAAATTAAAAGATGCTTTCTCTTTGAGAGAGAAGCTATGACCAACCTAGACAGTATATTAAAAAGCAGAGACATTACTTTGCCAACAAAGGTCCTTCTAGTCAAAGCTATGTTTTTTTCCAGTAATCATGTATGGATATGAGAGTTGGACTATAGAGAAAAGTGAAGTCACTCAGTTGTGTCCAACTCTTTTTGACCCCATGGACTGTAGCCTACTAGGTTCCACATCCATGGGATTTTCCAGACAAGAATACTGGAGTGGGTTGCCATTTTCTTCTCCAAGCTGAATGCCAAAGATTTGATGCTTTTGAACAGCGGTATTTGAGAAGACTCTTGAGATTCCCTTGAACTGCAAGGAGATCAAACCAGTCAATCCCAAAGGAAATCAACCCTGAATATTCATTGGAAGGACTGATGCTTAAACTGAAACTCTTAATACTTTGGCCACCTAATGCGAAGAACTGATTCATTGGAAAAGACCTTGATGCTGGGAAAGATTGAATGCAATAGGATAAGGGGATGACAGAGGATGAGATGGTTGGGTGGTATCACCAGCTCGATGAACATGAGTTTGAACAAGCTCCAGGAGTTGGTAATGGACAGGGACGCCTTGTGTGCTGCAGTCCATGGGGTTGCAAAGATTTGGACATGACTGAGCAACTCAACTGAACTGAATATTTTATTTCCTTTTTCCTTCTGAATTTTGTGAGAATTCACTGTAAGCCAACAGCTCTTCTTTGTAAACTGCTCATTAGATAATTATGTAGAAAGATGAATTCTAGCTCTTCCTTTTGGCAATTTGCATAGCAAACCATATGCAAAAAAATAAATAAAATTCAGTTCAGTTCCTTTCAGTCACTCAGTCATGTCCGACTCTTTGTGACCCCATGAATTGCAGCATGCCAGGCCGCCCTGTCCATCACCAACTCCTGGAGATTACTCAAACTCATGTTCATTGAGTAGGTGATGCCATCCAGCCATCTCACCCTCTGTCATTCCCTTCTCCTCCTGCACCCAATCCCTCCCAGCATCAGGGTCTTTTCCAATGAGTCAGCTGTTCGCATGAGGTGGCCAAAGTATTGGAGTTTCAGCTTCAACATCAGTCCTTCCAATGAACACCCAGGACTGATCTCCTTTAAGATGGACTGGTTGGATCTCCTTGCATTCCAAGGGACTCTCAAGAGTCTTCTTAACACCACAGTTCAAAAGCATCATATTATGATAATCCAAGCCTATGCCCCAACCAGTAATGCTGAAGAAGCTGAAGTTCAACGGTTCTATGACGACCTACAAGACCTTTTAAAACTAACACCCCCCAAAAATGTACTTTTCATTACAGGGGACTGGAATGCAGAAGTAGGAAGTCAAGAAACACCTGGAGTAGCAGGTAAACTTGGCCTTGGAGTATGGAATGAAGCAGGGCAAAGGCTAATAGAGTTTTGCCAAGAGAACACACTGGTCATAGCAAACACTCTCTTCCAACAACACAAGAGAAGTCTCTACACATGGACATCACCAGATGGTCAACAACGGAATCAGATTGATTATATTCTGTGCAGCCAAAGATGGAGAAGCTCTATACAGTCAGCAAAAACAAGACTGAGAACTGACTGTGCCTCAGATCATGAACTCTTTATTGCCAAATTCAGACTGAAATTGAAGAAAGTAGGGAAAACCACTAGACTATTCAGGTATGACCTAAATCAAATCCCTTATGACTATACAGTGGAAGTGAGAAATAGACTTAAGGGACTAGATCTGATAGACAGAGTGCCTGATGAACTATGGATGGAGGTTTGTGACATTGTACAGGAGACAGGGATAAAGATCATCCCCATGGAAAAGAAATATATACATACATACATTAGAAAAGGGCTTCCCTTGTGGCTCAGCTGATAAAGAATCCACCTGCAATGTGGGAGACCTGGGTTTGATCCCTGGTTTGGGAAAATCCCCTGGAGAAAGGAATGGCTACCCACTGCAGTATTCTGGCCTCGAGAATTCCATGGGCTATAGCCCATGGGGTCCTACAGAGTTGTACATGACTCAGCAATGTTCACTTTCATTTTTATGTATAAAATAAGGATAGAAAAATCTTTAAAATATATTACCAAAGAACAGATTAGATGTGTTTTTTCCTTTGTTGAATGAAAAGTCACTATCTTTTCATATTTTCTCAAATAGTTCAAATCTACTTTTCTATTTGTAGGGTTTGGAGACATAGTATCTGACTAAGATCTCTGGAAAGGAATCAGCTTTCATAGTTTTCAGTGTCATTATTGGGCTTCATGTTTCTCCCACATCTCACTTTAATGCAAACTCTTTCAAGGCTAGTATTCTTAATACATATTTTCAATAATGTAATTCCTTAAGCCGAAATAGACTGTGGTTCCACATTCAAGAACTTAAATATTATGATCTCAACTTATCTTTGTGTTGTCAACTACTTGCTTGAAGTTCTCTATACCCCAAATAAGTCTGTTTCACCTGTTTTCTTGCCTTCACTCATCCTCACACTCAACTTGAAGCAATCTTCCCCATCTTATATTTATCTGTGTGGTGTTAGTACTACATGTCTTTGTAAGCTCAATACCTCTCCTGAGCCTAATGAAAGTGAAAATGTTAGTCGATCAGTCCTGTCCTACTCTTTGTGATTCCATGGACTGTATGCTGCCAGGCTCCTATGTCCATGGAAATCTCCAGGCAAGAATACTGGAGTGGGTTTCATTCCCTTCTCCAGGGTGCTTCTCAACCCAGGGATCAAACCCGGGTCTCCGGCATTGTGGGCAGATTCTTTACCATCTGAGTCACCAGGAAAGTCAATATAAATAGAAGCGAACATATGTATATATCTAAGGTTGTAAATGTGATGTGGGCACACAATTACTAATGATACCACTTAATTAAAAGTTTATTTTCTAATTTTGATATCAAGCCCAAGTGCAGTCACTCCAAAATGTCAGTGTGTTTGAAAAGACTTTGAGAGGTGAGTAGCAGGTAAATGACTTAACAAATCTAATCCATTTTATTAAATATACAATATCCTATTTATCTCTGTACAGCCATGTTTCCTATCAAGAGGAAATAAAATTTACTAGATTATGAACATGATAACTGCAGGACGCTTTTCAGTATCTATTACCAATTTTCTCTGTGTCTTAGTCAAAAATATTTTTTAAAAAGCAAATCAACCATGGTTCAATAAATATAAGATATCTACCAGTACTGTTGTAGTTTAAAAACAATCATTTAGAAAGAGCGACACTACCTAATCTCCAAAAATGTTAGTGACATCTGTTGAAATGTAAAGAATACCATTATTTTAGTCTGGTGAAAACATTTTGGTCAAGTGTGGGCTCCTGACTTGCAAAGAAAAATAGTCTCTGGGTTATGTCAATAGCATTAAAACATTAGCTACAGCATGAAAAAATAAGTTAACCCCTGTATCTTGCTTGCATATTAGTATCTTTGGATAGGTTTCTGATGAGTACAGTCTCTGAAGAATTTCCCTTTCCCAATACACTTATTTGCATTTTAGTTTGCAGCCATTTTATCACCATGCCATTGCAGGTCTATTCAGGGAACTACTTTAAATGTTTTATGTACTAAATGGGTATTAGAAAAATTTTCCAATTTTGCTAATACCATAACCGCACAGGCAGTAACAAAAAGTAGTACTTGACTATAGTTATTCTGATGTCAACTTCTAAGATAAAAATTTTAGAGCCATTTGAAAATAAAAATACATATACATAGACCATTTTGCAAATGGTTTCAGGAGATTCATATGCTTTAAGAAGCCCATGGGATTCCCAACTATGACGATTTTTAAATAAATGGTCATAAGTGCTCCCTTTCCAAGATGGGGCCCAATGTCCCTTCTCCTTAATTCTAGGTGGGCTGTGATTCACTTGCAACCAATAATATGTGGTAAGAGTGGCAATGCATGGCTAAGCCATAAATGGATCTATGTTTCACCTTGTTTGCTAAAACATTGGTGCTTGAGGCTATGAGCTGCATGTAAGACTTTTGCCTAACCCGAGGACATCATATTGTGAGAAAGTCAATCCACTTGGAAAGACCAACTATAGCAGCTTCTGTGGTTAGCAGTCCTGGTCTTTGAGTCCTCATAGTTTTGGTGCCTGATATAAAAATAAAATAGTCTTTACGTGACTTTAGCCTCAAGACATTGAGTCACATCCAGTTTTGATCCTTCTCTGAAGAATAATCTTAGGGTAGAAATGTGCTTCCTCTTTGCCCTTTTAAAATTTCTAACCAACAGAAGACAAGGATAAATGTATTTTTTCTTTAACACAATGAATTTGAGATAACTGATTATGCAGAGATGTTTGTTATTCAACACAAAAACCTATATTAAAAAGTTTAAGTATGTAGAGAAAAGAAATCCAGAAGTATTGGGTTTGACTGAACTCAACTAGTCACACAAGGACTTAAAAACAGAAAAAAATTTGGTATTCTGTTTCTCCCAGGAAATGCAGATTCATAAAAATAGACTAAAATTGGAAATCCAGTCTGCCAAGTTAATGTGTGCTAAGTCCCTCAATTGTGACCTTTTAAAGATATGATTTCAAAAGAAAAAGATATCATAATGAAAAGCAAACAAATTCATTAAACTAATCCTCAGAGGGCATCCCCCTGCCCCTGCTCCAGATTTGGCACGTTGCCTAGTTATTGCTTCTTTACTGATGAGAATATTATTGGGCTTAGGTGTGAAAACAAATTAACCATCAGTTTTTGTGACTTCATATAAGGAGGTCTATGTATTATTCATGACAGATATTTACTTCATGGCTGCTGGCTCTTTTTCTTTTTTTTGGGGGGTGGGTAGGAAATTTCTCCATATAATTACTCCATAACTAACCTGAAATTCCTCTTTCACCTTATATTAGCTCCATCATTAGGGACACATATATCTAAATTTTGGTGAGAAATGTAAAGAAAGAACTTAAAAATCTTGAGGGTTGTATGAAGGACCAAGTTTGAAAGAAGATAGATGATCTTTAACCATATCTTGTTGGAAAACCCAGATAAAATCTAAAATTTAGCCACAAAAGAAATATAGTCTCTCTGTGTTCTTAGAAAAAGAAACATGTAATGGAGTTGGGTGAAGAGCTAACAATGTATTGTCAAATCCTCCTAAAAGTTAAATTCTAATCATTCTGTTTATTTTATTAATATTTTGTGCTACATATCTTCCTTTGAGTGTCTGATATATCTGACTCTAACCAAAAGCTTATTTTTAGACCTTTCATGGTATGAATGGCCTGCTATGTTAAGGATTAGGTGACAACTAAATGTAGAGAAAAATATAATTTCTTGAAAATTATTGAAGAAATAATAAAATAACATGTGTTGGTTCAAAGTAAAAAATATCACTCCATTTTGTATTTTTTGATCAAAGTAGGACATTAGCAAAATAAATGAACTACTTACTGTATCAAAAATGTGATAAATTTTGGCAAACACAAAGCGAAACAATGAGTATAAAAGCAGCTTATTGTCACCTATAACATATACATTCTGTGCTCTACAATGGTGTGATTCATGATGTTTTAAAGTCTTCTTATTTTTAGTATGAGAAGTGGTAATACAAATTCTTCTTCTGGTTCAATGCTTTTAATTATTTCTAGCAGTAATTTCCCCAGTGAATCAAAGTATTTATTTATTGGTCTATTTGAAATGACTTAGCAAGCAAACACTTTGGATGAACCTATGTGTCATCCTCTTTATTAGAATCATCAACATCTCCTTTTTACAGAAATATTATTAACAAAGTCAGGACATCATTTATTCTTCAGAGTTAGTCTCTTAACAAGTGTGCAAGTCACCTGGTATTTAAATGACATCAAAACTCATGGTTAGAAACAGAAATTAGTCAGTCACCAGAAAAAATCTCTTGGCTTTTCCTAACAGTAACTTATCTACTGAAATAGTTGTCATCACTCAGATAACAACGTAATCTGGGGCAAATGTAAAGGAAGCAACTATTTGAAGGAGCTGGAGACTTATAGCAGACAGAAAGTGAGGGGGACTTGAGTCTAAATGAGAGAAATTATACCAAATTATAGTTGTGGTTTAACTTTTAGCCTGAAGACACTTGGCAGTCTAGGATGGAAGGGGTGGGTGGAATGAGATGAGGTGGAAACAGTTGTATCCAAAACTAAAAGTTACAGTCATTTTAACTTTAGAAATAAGAGCATGGAATTTGGGGCCTCTTGGGTGGCTGGAAACTAATTAAGGAAATAAGACTTATGATTATAAGATTTCTTGTCTGAAGGAATATAGCGGGTTTGGTGGTGGGGGTGTTGGGGAGTTGGGAAACAACTCTACCATGTACATAGAATAACCAATAAATGATAGTGTTTACTGTTATTAAAATTATATCATGAGTTCTATTTATCTGTTACAAAATGTCAACCAGGCAGTTGTAAACATTAAAGAGAGAAGAGGTATATATATGGTATGTGCATACATATATTAAGTATTTATAATGTTTTGGGAAATAATATAATTTTCATTTTTATTTAAAAAGTTTTGAACCCAAATCAGAGACATGGAAAATTAAAAAGTGAATGTATAACTTAATGAGTATTGAAATGTTTGAGTACTCTTGTTACCACCATCCTATAATGGCTGAAATCTATCAGGCAGTACAGAAACCCCAAGTAGATACATCCCAACTCTTTCCCCTTTCCATAAATTATCATTACCTGACTTTTAAAATCACCACTACTCCGTGTTTTTTTTTTTTCATAGTTTATTATTATATCTTTTAAATCTCTTTTAGTTTATACATTTTACAGTCAACCACTTTTTCCCTTAAATTTTATCTGTTGAAGAATTCAGAGCATTTGGCCTACAGAATTTTATAGAAAAACAGCCTCTGTTCTCTACAGATTGGAAGTTGGACCCATAAATTTGACTGGGCTCACATTTGATTTCTTTTGGTAGATTATTGTGTTATTTTATTAAGGGGCATTTTATGTCTGATTGCCCTTTTTTTTTTTTTTTTGATGTTAGCTACTATTGAAATGTGATGCCTAGATTCATTTTTCATTTAGGGTTTTCTAGAGGGTGGTATTCTAATTCTTTCTCACTTACTAGCAAATGTAAAGAGACAATTCTGATCTACTATTTGATTACCCAATGGTAAGGAGTTCATATAGAAAAGGGAAAATAAATGCTTGTCTCTCATTTATTTACCAATTTTCATGATAAATAATTAAGCATTAGTAATCTTTAAAATTAGTTTTAAACTATCGTTATGAATCTCATGCATTTAATCCTATTTGATGGGTTTCAATACATTGAAATCATCATCCTTTTTAAAGATTAAATTGTTCCAATTTTGCCAGTAGCTTCTTCATTCATGATAAATTCTTTATTGAGAATTGATACATGCTTAATACACAGGAGAGATAAAATTGGCATCTGGGTTAAAAAAAAATGTTTATTGTTATTTATTTATTTGACTGCACTGGGTCTTAGTTGCAGCATGTGGGATCTGGTTTGCCAACCAGGTATTGAATCCAGGCCCCCTGCATTGGGAGAATGGAGTCTTAGCCACTGGATCATCAGGAAAAATCCAGAATTTGGGTTTTTTTGAAGGATCCAGTTATCCTGTGCCCAATTAGCAGTTTCATTTTAGCAGTAAGACACCCTATTCATTCTTTTTAGTGTGATGTATGTATTTGTGTATGTTCATGTGTTTTTGTGTGTCCATTTTGCACATACATGTGTGTGCCTATGTTTGTGCAACAGAAAATCTCTGTGACCTCTCTTTCCAACATTTTTACCACTTGACCTTAGACTGGCTTTATGACATTTCCTTCTCTTGAGTGTTTTAAAGATTCAATTTTCATCTGATTTATACTACGTCTACAGCCATATCACCCTGAACGCGCCCGATCACATTCGATTTATACTATTGCTTCTGAAAAATACTAATGATAATTTGATTGTTTTCCTTATAAATAACTACTTATTTCAGCTAGTGATCTAAAATTTTTATTTTACATTCCAATAGTTTGAATTATAGCTAGTATTGATTTTTTTGGTGTTACTCTTGTCAATTACATGATGCGATCCTTCTACATGTAGAATTTTTTAAAGAAAACTCCCAATTATTTTTTAGTTTAGTTCTAATTTGTTCTGTTTTATGGAGTTGTTTTTCATCTTCAGGGACTGCTATTATCCATATATTAGATATCATTTTCTAATCTTTAATTCTTATCAATGTCTCCCAAACTTAAAAAAAATGTTCTTTTTCTTGATTTCATTTTAACTTTGATTCACTTCTTTCCTGTATTTCTCTGAAGGTATTATGTGATATGCTTATGTTTTTATTATTTTTAATATATCTGTGATTTGCTTTGAAATATAATTGTAATTTGATGTATACTCTGGGTGTGTCTCTCTAATATACTGTTATTTTCTGTGTTCTTTTTAATTTTTATTTTTTAAAAAATTTCTTTTTCCATCTTACTCCTTTCCATCTGAAATCACCTGTTTGTTTTCTGTATCTAGAACTCTCTTTCTGCTCTGTTTATGTATTTATTTTGTTTCTAGGTTCCACAAGTAAATGAAATCATATAGTATTTGTTTTTCTCTGTATGACTTCACTTAGCATGATACCCTCTGGGTCAATTAATGCTGTCACAAATGGCAAAATTTCATTCCTTTTTATAGCTAAATATTATTTCTATGTGTGTACCTCATTTTCTTCATCCACTCATCTATTAATGGGCACTTAGTTTGCTTCCATATCTTGGCTATTGTAACTAATGCTGCAATAAACAAAAGTGTGCATGCATCTTTTCAAACAAGTGTTTTTGTTTTCTTTGGATAAAAATATCCAGGAGTGGAATAGCTGGATCCTATAGTAGTATTTTTATTTTTTTGAGACCTCTCCATATGGTTTCATAGTGCCTGCACCAATTTATATTCACAACAGTGCATGAGAGTTTCTTATTTCTCCACATCCCCAGCAACACTTGATGTTTGTTGTCTTTTTGTTAATATCCATTCTGACTGGTGTGATGTGATACATCATTTTGGTTTTGGATTGATTTCCCTGAATGATAAGTGATGCTGAGCATCATTTCATGTGACTGCTGGCCATCTGTATATCTCATTTGGAAAAATGTCCCATATTTTAATTGTTTTTTTAAATATTAAGTTGTATGAGTTCTTTGTATTGATATATTTGGGATATTTACCCAATATCAGATATATCATTTGTAAATATCTTCTCCCATTCAGTAGGTAACCTTTTTGTTTTGCTGATTGTTTCCTTCATTGTGCAAAAAACTTTTTAGTTTGATGTAGTCCTATTTGTTTATTTTTGCTTTTGTTTTCTTTAAGGTCTATTTGAGATTTTTCTTATTTCTTGAGGTTGACTTTTGTTGCTATAAACTTCCTTAGAATTGCTTTTGCTGCATCTCATAGATTTTGGAATGTTGTATTTTCATTTTTGTATGTCTGGAAGCAATTTTTAAAATTTCCTCTGACATCTTCATTGACCAATTGGTTACTTAGCAGCACGTTGTTTAGACTCCACATGTTTACAGTGTTCTGTTTTGGTTTGATTTTTTAGATTCTTACTTGTTAATTTCTAGCCTCATACTGTTGTGGTTGAAAAGGTGCTTGATATGACTTCAGTCTTCTCCCTTTCACTTAAATTTCAGTCTTAAATTTGTTCCATGGACTAGCATATGATTTCTCCAAGAGAATATTCCATGTTGACTTTAAAAATTATGTATTCTGCTGTTTTGTGGTGGAACACTTTGAAGATGTTTATTCCATCTGATCAAATTTATTCCATCTGGTCAATATTTTCTTATTGGGTTTCTGTCTGGATGATCCGTCCATTGATATAAATAGGATCTTAAATTGCTTTACAATAATTGTAGTACTAGCTATTTCTCTCTTTACATCTTTTAAAATTTGCTATATGTGTTTAAGTGTCTCTATGTTGGTGCATATATATTTACAAGTATTATATCTTATTTTTGAATTGTTTCCTTTATTGGGATCTTCCTATTCTGCCATCTTGATATCCTTCTCCAGTGGCATTTTTAATAGAATATCTTTAAATCAAACAGTACTAAATTCAGAGGTGGCAGTTTAGACTAAATATATCTGATAAAGAGTTACATTAAAGCTGAGTAGCCTACTGGAAATATATTAACATTAGCATTCAAAAGAGCTGGGTTCCAGCTGAGGTTCTGCCAATAGTGAGCTGTAGGAGGTTAGTTATTTATCAAACAATCTGCTTTAGTTCCTTATTCTAAGGCAGGCATGCTAGTTCTCTTTAACCCCTTCAGATAATGTTTGTTTGTTTGTTTTTAATAATGGCTAAAATCAAAGCATGTCATGGGGCAATGACCAATAACAATAAATTACAATAAATTTAATGAGGAAAAAGGTAGGATATAAAATTGTATTCATTAAAATAAATTCAATTTTATATAAATAAAAATGTTTATACATCTGAAAGTACATATTTATTTAAATAAGAGAAAATGTAAGAGTAATTTTCATTTTCTTATTTGTATATTTCAATATTACTAAAGTTATAGTCAAAATTAAAGTTTTAGTTATAAAGTTGTTGGGAATGTATTTTCAAATTGGAAAACATTGTGTTAAGGAAAATATATTATCATAATGAGAAGAATGAAGTAGATTTTAGCTAGAAAAGAGAACAAAGCTGAAAGTCACATGAACATTGAACTTAATTTTGTCTGCCAAATGTTAATTACATGCCCTGGGCTGGAATGCTTGACAGCTCTGAATCACTGTTTCATTGTCTATAATATGACAATAAAAAAGTTGTTTTAATGTTTGTTGTTTACAATAATAGATTAATAATATCCAATCATTTACAATCCCTGAATACTATTGTCTAATGATTCTATTTTTTATTTATTTTTTCATTTACTTTTATTAGTTGGAGGCTAATTACTTTACAATATTGTAGTGGTTTTTGCCATATATTGACATGAATCAGCCATGGATTTACATGTATTCCCCATCCCGATCCCCCCTCCCTCCTCCCTCTCTACCCGATCCCTCTGCTTAATTTATTTTATTTTATTTCCAAGAAAGGTTTCAATTTTAATGAAAAAAAATTCCCCAACCAATTATGTTAAATATAGTTAAGGGAAGAGCTGCTTTTCTTCACTTCTTCACTAGTATCTATCATGTTGGTTCCTTTGTCCACATGGGGTATTGCTTTAAATTTTGATAACCTGATATAATACTCAATTTTGTTATGTTATATGTGTATGTAATTATACTTGTCCTTGCAGGTATTATGGTAACATATTGAAATAAGACAATATATGCAAAATGTCTAGCTTAGAGAAGACCTTCCTATTACTAGAGAACGGATAGAGACAGACTTTAGCATTCACTGAGGATGAATGCCACTAAAGGATCATTCAAAGCATCCATTTCAGTATGACTCAGAAATCACAGGAAGAAAACAGTCATATATAGAACATTCTTGGAAAAATTGCCAAGTCTCTGCATTGGGTAGAGAAAAAAGATCTTAGATTTTGGAATTCATTATATAATGCCATGTGCACACTATCTTGTAAACATCCAAAGAAATAAATAACATTCACTAGATATGAAAATTATTTTCTCCTTTTCAGTTTAGTGATTTACTGATACATTAGTAACAAATGTATACTACATTATATTTTGTAATATCTAAGCTATATTTCTCAGTTAATAATAGCTTTATTAAAATTTCCTTGAAACTGGACACCAAATTCCGTAAACTTAAGACAATAAGTGAAATAAGGTATTTGCCTAATGCTGTCCACTACTATTATTTTCCTCTAGAGATAAGTATAAAATGACATTTCATAGTCTATTTTATGCTTGAATGCATGCTAAGTCACTTCAGTCATGTCCAGCTTTTTGAGAGTCAATGAACTATAGCCTCCCCCAGGCTTTTCTGTCCATGGGATTCTTCAGGCAATACTGGAGTGGGTTGCCATGCCCTCCTCCAGGGGATCTTCCCCACCCAGGTATCATACCCGTGTCTCCTGCGGCTCTTGCATTACAGGTGGATTCTTTACCTCTTAGCCATGTGGAAGCCCCTATTATATGCTTACTCAATTATAAATGCACTAAAATCAAAAAGTGGAAAATGAGAATGCAATATCTGATCACCTTACTCTGGCATGCTTACAACATTATGGATTCATTAAAATTCAATTCTCAAAATTTGTACCTGCTTTTGCTTTTATGTTTTCCTTTTTTGTAAGAACAACAACAAAAAAAACTAACAAGACTATGGACCTAAAATTTAAATAATATTTTACTTGAACTTGATTGTCCTTCTATAGGACAATCCAAAACAGGGAACATTTTTCAATATATCAGGTTTCCTATCAACAGCTACACTTAGAAAATATGCTAGTAGAATAAAAAGAAGAGAATTAATGCCATTGTCTTCTCTTCACTGCATTCAATGAACATTTCTCTACATAAGTGCATTCCATTAAATGACATTTTAGCATAATTATTCACAATAAAAAGTGCTGATATCCATTTAAAATTGTAACCAAATCCTCATCTTCAAAATTAACCTAATGCGTCTGCTACCTATCCTTCTGTTGGCAAAATAAAGGGAATTGACAAAGTTAGAAAAATTCAATCACACTGAAAATCATGCCACTGCCCTTCTTTTATTACTCTTTACACACCAGCATGCATTAAGTGATTCTTTAGCTAGAGCAAATATTTGATGTGTACATTAAATCTACTACACTCTGTGCCAGGGACTGAAGAAGATTCAAAGAGATGAGTGGGTCTCATGATCTCACTTCATCAATTTATGAAGATTAGAGTAGAATAGAGTAGAATAGAATATACATATCAGAATACTAGCCATTATAAACTTGCTATACAAGTTTACAGGGAGAGCATTCAGAATTCTAAAAGAAAGAAACCATCCATTGTAAAATTAATAAAATTTTCATGGAGAGATTTACAATGGACTTTGAATAGTAGAAAGAATTTAAAATTCTGGGAAAGAGGGTATAGTGAAATTTAGCAGAAAAACATGTAGTAAGCAAAATCATGAAGCTGTGTGGTATGGATGGTTTCATTAAGAACAAAAGTGCACCCTATAGAAGAGAGTCATGTAATAAAGGTAGACATATAGGAAGACACATGAAGTGACATCAAGGAGTTTTGCCTAAGTGATGGAAAACAAGAATAAAAAATTCCAACTTAACTCAGAAAAACAAGGGAGTCTTTAAATTTTTGTTAATAGGGACACTGACTGTAGTAACCAATTCTGAGAATAGGCCAGAGTAATTACAATTACTGGTAATTACAATTACAGTAATTACAATTACTGGTATACACACTTTTGTAGTACCCTTCCATATTGTACCAGTTTGTCTGAGTGATCAAAAGAATAAGTCAGATGGATGTACACCATTTCGGATTTTTATAAAACATACTGTGACTTCCATCATATTCACTCTTTCTCTCTTTCTCAGCTTTCCCTTTCTTATATTCATTCTCGAGGAAGCCATGTAAGGAGTAGCTCTATAAAAATGATGGAGGATGGACGATTCCTGCTGATAATTAGATGTATAAAGAGCAATATTGCATAGGAACCTGAAATGTTAGGTCCATGAATCAAGGAAAATTGGAAGTGGTCAAACAGGCGATGGCAAGAGTGAACGTTGACATTCAAGGAATCAGCGAACTAAAATGGACTGGAATGGGTCAATTTAACTCAGATGACCATTATATCTACTACTATAGGCAGGAATCCTTTAGAAGAAATGGAGTAGCCATCATGGGCAACAGAAGAGTCTGAAATGCAGTACTTGGATGGAATCTCAAAAACGACAGAATGATCTCTGTTCGTTTCCAAGGCAAACCATTCAATAACAAGGTGATCCAAGCCTATGCCCCAACCAGTAATGCTTAAGAAGCTGAAGTTCAATGGTTCTATGAAGGCCTACAGGACCTTTTAAAACTAACACCCAAAAAAGATGTCCTTTTCATTATAGGGGACTGGAATGCAAAAGTAGGAAGTCAAGAAACACCTGGAGTAACAGGCAAATTTGGCTTTGGAGTACGGAATGAAGCAGGACAAAGGCTAAAAGAGTTTTGCCAAGAGAACTGGTCATAGCAAACACCCTCTTCCAACAACGCAAGAGAAGACTCTACACATGGACATCACCGGATGGTCAACAATGGAATCAGATTGATTATATTCTGTGCAACCAAATATGGAGAAGCTCCATACAGTCAGCAAAAACAAGACTGAGAACTGACTGTGGCTCAGATCATGAACTCCTTATTGCAAATTCAGACTGAAACTGAAGAAAGTAGGGAAAACCACTAGACCATTCAGGTATGACCTAAATCAAACCCCTTATGACTATACAGTGGAAGTGAGAAATAGATTTAAGGGACTAGATCTGATAGACAGAGAGCCTGATGAACTATGGATGGAGGTTTGTGACACTGTACAGGAGACGGATCAAGACTATCCCCATGGAAAAGAAATGCAAAAATGCAAAATGGCTGTCTGAGAAGGCCTTACAAATAGCTGTGAAAAGAATAGAGGTGAAAAGCAAAGGAGAAAAGGAAAGATTCCCATTTGAATGCAGAGTTCCAAAGAATAGCCAGAAGAGATGAGAAAGCCTTCCTCAGCAATCAATGCAAAGAAATAGAGGAAAACAACAGAATGGGAAAGACTAGAGATCGCTTCAAGAAAATTAGAGATACCAAGGGAATATTTCATGCAAAGATGGGTTTGACAGAAATGGTATGGACCTAACAGAAGCAGAATATATTAAGAAGAGGTGGCAAGAATACACAGAAGAACTGTACAAAAAAGATTTTCATGGCCCAGATAATCACGATGGTGTGATCACTCAGCTAGAGCCAGACATCCTGGAATGTGAAGTCAAGTGGGCCTTAAGAAGCATCACTATGGACAAAGCTAGTGGAGGTGATGGAATTCCAGTTGAGCTATTTCAAATCCTCAAAGATGATGCTATGAAAGTGCTGCACTCAATATGCCAGCAAATTTGGAAAATTCAGCAGTGGCCACAGGACTGGAAAAGGTCAGTTTTCATTCCAATCACAAAGAAAGGCAATGCCAAAGAATGCTCAAACTACCACACAATTACACTCATCTCACATGCTAGTAAAGTCATGCTCAACATTCTGCAAGCCAGGCTTCAGCAATACGTGAACCATGAGCTTCGAGATGTTCAAGCTGGTTTTAGAAAAGGCAGAGGAACCAGAGATCAAATTGCCAACATCTGCTGGATCATTGAAAAAGCAAGAGAGTTCCAGAAAAACATCTGTTTCTGTCTTACTGACTATGCCAAAGCCTTTGACTGTGTGGATCACAATAAACTGTGGAAAATTCTGAAAGAGATGGAAATACCAGACTATCTGACCTGCCTCTTGAGAAACCTATATGCAGGTCAGGAAGCAACAGTTAGAAGTGGACATGGAACAACAGACTGGTTCCAAATTGGGAAAGGAGTGCGCCAAGTCTGTATATCGTCACCCTGCTTATTTAACTTACATGCAGAGTAAATCATGAGGAACACTGGGCTGGAAGAAGCACAAACTGGAATCAAGATTTCTGGGAGAAATATCAATAACCTCAGATATACAGATGACACCACCTTTAAGGCAGAACATGAAAAGGAACTAAAAAGCCTCTTGTTGAAAATGAAAAAGGAGAGTGAAAACGTTGACTTAAAACTCAACATTCAGAAAACTAAGATCATGGGATCTGGTCCCATCACTTCATGGGAAATAGTTGGGGAAACAGTGGCAGACTTTATTTTTCTGGGCTCCAAAATCACTGCAGATGGTGATTGCAGCCATGAAATTAAAAGATGCTTACTCCTTGGAAGGAAAGTCATGACCAACCTAGATAGTATATTAAAAAGCAGCCACATTACTTTGCCAACAAAGGTCCATATAGTCAAGGCTATGGTTTCTCCAGTGGTCATGTATGAATGTGAGAGCTGGACTGTGAAGAAAGCTGAGCACCGAAGAATTGATGCTTTTGAACTGTGGTGTTGGAAAAGATTCTTGAGAATCCCTTGGACTGCAAGGAGATCTAACCAGTCCATCCTAAAGGAAATCAGTCCTGGGTGTTCATTGGAAGGGTTAATGCTGAAGCTGAAACTCCAATACTTTGGCCACCTCATGGGAAAATTTCACTCACTGGAAAAGATCCTGATGCTGGAAGGGATGGGGGTAAGAGGAGAAGGAGATGACAGAGGATGAGATGGCCGGGTGTTATCACCGACTCGACGGACATGAGTTTGAGTAATCTCCAGGAGTTGGTGATGGACAGGGAGGCCTGGCATGCTGGGATTCATGGGGTAGCAAAGAGTTGGACACGAGTGAGGGACTGAACTGAACTGAACTGAAGCTTAGAATGAGAACTTACAGCCACAGTCAAATCTTTAGATATAGCCCAACTTAACAGCTTGACTGCAACCACATGGATGACCCTGAAGATAACCATGGAGCAAGAATCCTCACAGATTCCTGCCTTTCAGAAGATGTGTGAATTATACATTTTTGTTTCGTTTAAAGCTGCAAATTTGGGAACTATTAGTTATGTAGCAATAGGTAACTACTACAATTATGGATGGACTCTCTGACATAATATTATTTATATGTCACTAAAATCTGAGCAGTTTAGAAGAGAAAGATGTAAGAGGTGAGAGGACCAATTTTAGGAACTTACTATATACTGAACTTCCTGCCATGCGCACTGTATACATTTCCTCATTAAATGCCCCAGGTATGCTTTTTGAAGAGAGGTACTATTTGTATTTTTGTTTTATAGAAACAAATAATTAAATAACTTGTCCAAGATCACACAGATACTGAATGATGAGCCAAAATCCAAAGTCTTACTTATTTATATAAATAAGTGTTGGCTGAATTAATGAATAATCAAATGGGAGCACATTTTATGAGTTATTATAATGTGCTGCTAATACTTTCCCCCTGCTTTTAATAAAATTTGGAAAGATTCTGAACTAATCCTAAGACTATTTTTGTTGTAGTTCCCAAGTAAATGGAATAAAAGAAAAATGTTCGGAAAGGAAATGGCTTGGTATACTTCCCTGGTCCAGATGTACCTAAAATTTTCATAGTGCAAGTCTTTGCAAAAATCCTATTTAAACTACCCTGTCTAGCTTTTTATGTATAAGTGATTTCTAGGACATGCTTGCTTTGGACCACTTTTGAAGTTTCAAGTAATAAAAAACTTAGAAAAAATATTCCAGGAGAAAATTTGAACTCCTGAAATGGGATTCACTTCAACACAGTTAAAAAATTCTTCAGATGAGATCCAAGCAAGAGTGAGATAAACACTCAAAAGGAAGAGTGGGAGTTGGAGAAATATCAAAGACAAAACTCAATTTATAAAATAAACATGCAGTTAAAAATACTGAGATCAACATCAGTACCTATTGTAAAACCCCAACAGATCGTCTAAAACTCTATTTTAAGAGGCAATAGAGAATGGATGCCAGAATGAGCCTGTATAGATTTACATCCTAACTTTGTTTTTATGAACCACATAACTTTGGGAAGTAACTTACCCCATGCACCTCATATCAAAAAGGAGATGATGATTGTGCTTAACTCTTAGGGTTATTGTGAAAATTAAATGAGTTAATACGAGACTGACTAGTTAATGTACATTAAATGCTACATATCTTTCCTGGTAGATATACAAAGTTGAGGGGTGGGGAGATGGCATTTTCAGGGCAACTCTGTCAGTTCTTCAATTTGGTATTAACCAAAGCTTGAAGGAGATACAGATTTATATCTGGTAAATTAACTGCCCCCAGAGGAGAGACCGATATGTTCACTAGATAGATTTCACCAATGACCATACACACTAAATCAATTATAACTCTGTAAGACCAGAAGAGGGCCATTTCTCCTTAAATTTGCATCCTCGGTACTTCATTTGCCTTACTCTACTCCTGGTGTTCTGAAATGAAATGCAAAGAAAACACACAATGAACCTCCAGGAGACTGAGTATTATCAAAACATCCCTGCTGTTCTCTAAGAGACTATGTGCTCAGTTGCTAAGTCATGTCCGATTCTGCGACCCCATGGACTATAGCCCACCAGGCTCAGACTCTGTCCACGGGATTTCCTAGGCAAGAATACTGGAGTGGATTTCCATTTCCTTCTCCAAGAAGGGAACTATATGAAATGGTAATTAAGCACACAGAAAGTAAATTTTTATGAATAATCATAGGTCCCTATGATTCCTCTTCATTTTAGTTGTCATTTTCAGCAGATGATACTCACAATTGTAGTTTATGAATTTGCAGAAATTGAAAAATGATTCAAAAATAGATCAATTTTTTTCAGTTGAGGACTCCATGATCTAGGGTAGCGGTCCCCAATATTATTGGCACCAGGAACCAGTTTCATAGAAGATGATTTTTCCATGGACCGGAAGTGGAGGGGGAATGGTTTCAGGATTATTCAAGCACATTATAGTTATTGTACATTTTATTTCTATTATTATTATATCAGCTTCACCTCAGATTATTGAGCATTAGCTCTCAGAGATTGAGGACACCTGATCCAGAGAATATATGCAGTTGATGCAAGCTGCTTGCAACTTATTTTTAAAAATTTCCTCCACTTTTCCTGTAAGAGTTCTAAATATAACTGCCTTTGAAAGATGTTAAAATGCAGAAGTAACACATATAGGAACAATATTCCTCCTCTAACCAGAATCCACAGCTTCCCTGGTGGCTCAGCAGCAGAGAATCCACTTGCCAATGCAGGAGACATGGGTTTGATTCCTGTGTCGGGAAGATCTCCTGGAGAAGGAAAATGCAACACACTCCGGTATTCTTGCCTGAGAAATCCCATGGACAGAAGAGTCTGGTGGGCTATGGTCCATGGAGTCCATGGAGTCACAAAGAGTCAGATATGACTTAGTGACTAAATAACAACAAGAACAAAGCAGAGTTCACAAAGTCTCCTATAGTTTTCATTCAGTATTTCTCTTCAGATTATTGCTGATCAGAATCTCTATTCTTGACTGGAAGATAAACGTGTATCTTTTGAAAATATCATAGATCATTGGAGAGGAAACTATTTTAATTAATATAAATAGTATTTTGTTCACAGAGAAAAATATATGATGAAGTTTGAAATTTTTTTATTAGGAAACACTTTTTGAATTGTTCAACCTAAAAAAGCATTTAAAATTCAATGATATTCCATAGGAAAATTTGAAAACCAAAAAGTAGGTGTGAGTGACAGGCAACCTGCAACTGACATTTAAGGAGAAACTTTCTAAAAATAGAGCTGATTATCAATAAGAATAAAATTAGCTAGCTTTTACCAAATACCTACCATGCACCAAATGCAATGTTAAGAGCTTTATTATCTTATTCAAAGTGTAAAAGATTATTAACATCAGCATTATTTTTCCTTTGCTAATTCTTGATGTAGTTATTATTTGAACACAGAATGGTTCCAAGGCCACTGAAACAATGTATAACTCTGCCTCCAAGAGCTTAGACATAATATGTTAGACATGGGCAGATAAGAGTATAGGGAGGTCACCAAAAATCCTGGAAAACAAAACAAAACAACTTGACAAAAAGTAAGTAGAGTTCTGAAAGATCAGTGAGTAGATATGACTGTAAGAAAGACACCTTGGGATCAGGCCTATCATTCCCAAGGCTGCCAAAGGATGAAAGAATTAAAAGATGAATTAAAAATAGTTTAACACCTTTCATATTTTAATTTCTACAACAAAAGTATTAATAGCCAGTATTGATTGAGAGATCATGCATGTAGCACTGTGCTAAGTATTTTACATGCATTATCTCAAAACATCCTATTGCATCTAGTAGGATAGGTACTATCACTATCCTCACTTTGGCCTCCAACTAATAAAATAAAATTTAAAAAAAAAACAAGTAAAGAAATTAAAGTTTCAAGACTTTAAGTACATGCTCATGGTGTACAGTTAGTAAATTAGGAAGTCCCATATCAAAGCTGGACATATCTGAAAGTAGGGCCACATGAATGCTTCAACCACCAAGCTATATACATCACATTATTTTATATTCATGCATTCTTTTGAGTCTCACAGCAAACTTGTAAAATACATAGTGACTAATTTAAAAACTGAAACTCAGAAGTGTTAAGGGACAACTCTAAGTCATATAAATAATATTCAAACCCCATTTTGATCATACTGATGGCTAAAGGTATATGAAACATACATTAAACAAAATACTTTCAAAGTAAATTATCTCCCAGAGAAGTGTATAGTCACCCTGCTTTGTTGAAAATTATTCTCAATTATAGACCCAATAAAGCATTCCTTTGTGATGTTTCCAATACTAAGCAGTTGTTTGCTTCTCGCTAAGATCATTTTATATTTATCATTTGAGATATCTAGGTACTCATTGATGAGTTCATTGAAAATGGCATTTATGAAATAAAATAATTAATCAGCATTGATTTGCTTTTATTCCAAAAGAAAACACTAATTAAAAGACATGCATAACAAATTATAGTGTATCTTTGAACATATTTAATGTTAATTTCACTAATTATTTCCATCTAAGAGCCTACAACAGACTGTATTGTTTTTGCATGGATTTATACTTCCTTTCCCTGGTGGCTCAGATGGTTCAGATGGTAAAGAATCTGTTGACATTGTGGGAGACCAAGGTTTGATCCCTGGGTTGGGAAGATCCCCTGGAGAAGGAAATGGCTACCCGCTTCAGTATTCTTGCCTGGAGAATTCCACTGACAGAAAAGCTGGGCGGGCTACAGTCCATGGGGCTACAAAGAATTGGACATGATTGAGCAATTAACACTAACATACTTACTATCACATATTGAAAAGCCTGTGAGACATATAATACATATAATTTCACATCAGTGCTAATGAGAATGTTTAGGAAGAAATGAAAAGATTACTCCTCAAAAGGAGTTAAGATGATTCAGTTGAGATCAGGAGGTAAGTCAACAGTTGGAGAAGGCGGATAGCTACCCCATCCCCACCCTGTTGCCACTCTTGTTATTGGTGAGAATTTTTCTTTGCAATCAAATGTACATTTTTTTTCTTCTTCTTCTTCTTTTTTTTTTTTTTTTTTTGGACTTGGAGAAACCAGGGGATTTGTGTGTCATACTCTGCTGTGGTTGACAAAAAAGACAGGAATCAGCCTCCTTCACTAAGGTGATAATTTTCTTTCACACTCTCTGTCTTTGACATTCATGCAGTATGCATGACCAGAGACTGATGCAGACACATGACCCAACAGTTCATTGATTTTGATTTTTCCTAGATGTGTACAATTTTTTTTTAACTTTTGCGTTTTTATTGTGAAACATGAATTTCAAACTATGCTACAAAATGAGCATATATAATATATAACTTTGAAGTTCTGTTAATATAAAAGTGAGATGTACAACAAAAATTAAGACAAATGGAATATCTTTGTAAGTTAATATTCTCATATTTGGAAAGTCTGAGAAATAATAATATATTCAGGTTTTCTTTCCTCCTCTACCTACAACCACAGTAAACATAATAATACATTTTTCCACTCATTTTCTTTTGAACCTGGTAGTTTGATTCACCCCTAAATACCTAATAGTAGCTCAGTTAAAGAATCCTATTTGCTATCCTGGCTATAAGCCATATTTAAATGTCCCAAGCATATAATTTCCCTAACATAATTACAAAGCAAAACTTTCAGCTATTAAATCATAGGATAGCACAAAGATTATCAGTGAAATATAGGAGTAACATAGAATCAATAGCTTTTCATGTCAACTCAACAATTCTTTCCTTTATACCAAACTAAGAAAAATTTCTACTGCTGAATTGCAGAGTCAACAAATAAACTAAAAAAAGAATTTTAGGTAGCTGCAGAAAACATTTTGCAAAGCACAGATATTCCACATACTGAAAACGTTTAATGACTAGATATAGTGTGCTGCTGGGAGATGGGAGGGTATTTGAGAAGTAGTATGTTCCAGAGAAATCAATTTTAAAATAATCAATATTAAAAACATGTAAATTTTTAAAGTTTAAGGTTTTGTAATATGTGTCTGAAGCAAAACAGGCTTTCAGAAACCACTAGGGAAGCATTCAAGCTATTACTTCTACTAAACTAGCTAAGGAAAAAAAATAAGTCTGATGGCAACAGAAGTAGGAACAAATATCAGAAATGCTAAACTAAAAAATTATTATTCATGAATAAGAGGTAAAATGTTCATACTTCACCTTCAGAGATTAAGTTCAGCATTTTAAACAATGCTTTCCCTTTTCTTATGAAAGTTCCTGCAATATGATTCTCTCTGACTTTAACAGAATCAAGATTTGGAGGTTCAGGTTGAGTAGGTATGAATCAACAATTCCTAATGAACAATTCTGCATCTTCGAATGCTTTATTTTACATAAGTACCGGTGGAGTTGCTGCACAATTGCTCGGTCATGTCCAACCTTTTGTGACCCAATGGACTGCAGCACAGCAGGCTTCCCTGTCCTTCAGCTTCTCCCAGAGCTTGCTCAAACTCATGTACATTCAGTCAGTGATGCTATCCAACCATCTTGTCTTCTGTCGTCCCCTTCTCCTCTTGCTGTCAATCTTTCCTAGCATCAGGGTATTTTCCAATAAGTCGGCTCTTTGCATCAGGTAGATAAAATATTGGAGCTTTAGCTTCAGCATCAGTCCTTCCAATAAATATTCAGGACTGATTTCCATTAGGATTAACTGGTTTGATCTCTTTGCAGTCTGCAGTTGTGTAGAAGTACTGACTAGACAGAGGCTGAAAAGATTTGAATACCAGCTTCTCCTAATAACTCTTTGGTTTTAGGGAAATTATTGAAATTTTCAGATTTTCAGCTTACTCATTTTTAAAGTAGCAGAAATAATAGTATCTACCTTGTTAAGGTTATTATAAGGGCCAAATGAGGTGAGATGTGAAAAGTACTTAGCAAAATACCTAGTACATAGTAAATGCTCAATAAATGTTAGCTGATATTTACTACTAATAATACTATTGTGTAACTCATTTCCTCTGAATCTACCTTCTTATTCTTCATCCACTTGGAGTTCTGAATCTCTCCCACAGTCATAGTACTTTTTCAATCCCTTCTTTGTCCTCTATTTTCTTACTGATTCATACTCTCTTTGACATCTATTTACTTCATGCCTTGTTTTCATGTTCAGTCTCCCCTGTAGCTGCAAACTATCCCCAGGTGAGCAACTGTTTACATAACCCCAGTCCCTCTCCATCAGGAATAGCCTATTACTTTTCTTTCTCCACCTCAATGGTGGAGATATGCTGCTTGGTAGCTAGGAATCCAGAATACAGAAAAGTTTATGTATAGGACTACCTAAAAGATAAAAGAGGAACTTTGAGATTCAAATAACTAGAATTAAAAAGAAAAAATAATATCAATTATGCTATAACAACAACAAAACCCAGAGCTTAAAGCAACAAATATTAATTTATTTCTTGCTCAGATTTCATAGCCAACTTGCCGGACAGAGGAGCAGCTTAACATTGTTTTTAATCAGGGACCCAAGTTGATGCAGTATCCACATTTGGAGCTTCATCTATTCACATGTGAAGAGTAAAGGAACAGTCATCACATAGACATAACACAAGAGGCTTCAGCTTACATGGGATTAGTGTGAGCAAGGCGCATGTCCATGCTCAACTGCTAGAGTTAGAAGTTCTATCCTACTATTTGTCTGAAATATGAACAAGCAGCTCTGTTGATTACAACATTTTAAACAAATAGAATGGACTGTGAGCTGAGAGCATAAAACGTACTTAATGAGTTTTTATAGTTACCCTTTCAGATTAAAAAAAAAAAAAATACTTGCCATAGTAGCTATACACCAACTGCTTTTTACAATGAATAAGTGGCCTCATATATCATATTGTAAAAATGAATCCAGATGTTGATTATGCTAACAGATGCAATATACAATGCTAATAGAATTAATATTTAAGTTTTAGAAGAGGTTATTTACTTTAGAATGTCTATTTACACATTCTTTTTGTTTTTAAAGCTCTAAATATAAAAATTCTTCAGTTCAAACCTTGAGAATATTAGAGTTTTCTATGAAGTCCTTTACCATTCCGTGTAACATAAAGCACTCTTTGGGACTCTGCCAAAACTTGCCATTGAGATCTTCTGAAATTACTCTAGATTTGAATTACTTTACTTGGTTTAGGAGAACACTTACAAACAAAGTTGTTAATCATGTGCGCTGTAGTATTATGAAGGAATTTAGTGTTTTTTCTTCCCCCTGTGGTATATCAGGTGTCATGTTAGCATGCTGTGATCATTACTTTGAGTGCATGTTTTAATTCTCTTCTCTCCTCACCAATGCACACCGCCTCCTAGGCTTGTAACATAGAGCCCGTTTTCCATTTGCCTGTTCCCATTTCTGGAGAAAATTACTGCATAGTAAAAATATTGAGTATCTACTATGGCTTCATTCCAGTGGGTTTCACATTCATGTGCTTGAATTGATTGAATGAGTCATGAATGAATGGATAAATACTGAAAGCACCCTGAATAGATGTTGCAAACCATTATGACTGAGTATTGATGAAGAGTAGTTACTGTTGTGTGGTGAGGAGCTTCTTGACTTAGGGATCCTGTATATTTCTAAGTTATGTGAAAATAAGGGATATAATGAAAGAGAAAGGAAATCAAAACACTTTTCTTAAATAATTACATTAGCAAAACCAATACACTTTTCAGTATTACAAGAGAAAATTATAAAGTGAGCACTCTTAACATAGCCTTTTTATATAGTCTATGCTCCAAAATGTTATTTTGTTGACTTAATATTTATGCTTGATATACTGGTCACTTAATTTCTTGTTCTTCCTTCTGAGTGATCAGGCTACTACCAAAATTCAGTTCAGTTCAGTTCAGTCCAGTCGCTCAGTCATGTCTGACTCAGTGACCCCATGAACTTCAGCATGCCAGGCTTCCCTGTCCATCCACAACTCCCAGAATTTACTCAAACTCATATCCATTGAGTCAGTGATGCCATCCAACCATCTCATCCTCTGTCGTCCCCGTCTCCTTGAAGATACTTATAACTTTCCTCTTTATAAATCTAGAGGTTAGTAATAGATAATTCAGCACACAGCAAAACTGGAGAGTAAAATGTTTCCATTTTCCTTATCTGGTCCTTTTCTCCATTATCAAATACAAGGTCATTTATTTTTCCTTATATTGGAGTCTTGCACTCTACCCACCTCCCATGAAAAAATGACACTCTTCCCATTAAAACTTTTATGATCTGTTTTTTTTCCCCCTCTTCCTGTAGGTTGTACTTTCCAAAAATGTCTGAAAATCTGTCACAGTATATTGATGGCTAGTGCTGTTTTTAGTTGTTATCCTTTCCATGAGTAAATTTTACTAAGAGCATTTGGAATTTTAATCTAAAGATGAGACAAATAAAAATATATTCGATTTGACTGTTTGTAATTCTCTGATTTCTAAGGAGGAGTCTTCTTGCTTGAAGGTTAAGAACCCAAAAGTTTTATGTTCTGTGGTACCTCGGAATGAGAGAAAAAGAAATATTGAAAAAGGCAGAGACTACACAGATGTATATAATAAAGAGCCAAACCAGAGAGGATAGAGACAAAGGACTCTGGAGAAACAACAGTAGAGCAGTGGTTGCCTGCAAAAGATTAAAAAACAGAGAAGTTCAAAAGTCTGTTCTGTACTTCTGTGTGTCTTTTTCTGTTTTGCATATAGGGCTATCGTTACCGTCTTTCTAAATTCCATATATATGTGTTAGTATGCTGTAATGTTCTTTATCTTTCTGGCTTACTTCACTCTGTATAATGGGCTCCAGTTTCATCCATCTCATTAGAACGGATTCAAATGAATTCTTTTTAATGGCTGAGTAATATTCCATGGTGTATATGTACCACAGCTTCCTGGGAAGACCCAGAGGGATCAGGTAGAGAGGGAGGTGGGAGGGGGGATCGGGATGGGGAATACATGTAACTCTATGGCTGATTCATACCAATGTATGACAAAACCCACTGAAATGTTGTGAAGTAATTAACCTCCAACTAATAAAAAAATTAAAAAAAAACAGAGAAGTGAGAGGGAGAAAGAAAAAGGGGAAAAGAGAGAGAGGGAGAGGGAGAGAGAGAGAAGACTATCAGGAATCAAAGCGGGATCATCAGGGCAAATCCTTTAGACATTAAATGATAATGAAAAACTGTGAACAATTGTATGCCAATAATTTTGACCCCTGCATTTCTGTGGATATGTACTTAGTAGGAGAAATGCTGAGCCATGTTTTCAGCTTTATTATGGAGGCACAGTAATTTTCTTAAGTTGATACACTTTTTACATGTCCATAAGCTGCATATGATAGTTCTACTCCTATACATTCTTCCCAAAAGTTAGTGTTGTTAGTTTCTCTAGTTGTACCCATTGTGATGGAGGTGTACAGTATATAATTTTGACTTTAATTTGTGCTTCCCTGGTATTAATGAAGTTGAGCACCCTTTTGTACATTTATTGGTAGTTTGGATAGTTTTTTCTATGATGTATTAATTTTTGTCTCCTGCCCATTGTCTAATAGGATACCTGTCTTCTCTTTACTGATTTGTACAAATCTTATTCATATTCTTCATACAAGTTATTTGTGAATTATATTCACTATTAAAAATATCTTTTCTAGCTCCATGTATTTCATTTTCTAAATCCTGTCTTATGATGAATAAAGTTCCTAATTTTATTTTTTATTTAGTGATTTTACTTATAGTTATTAAATTTTATATACCATTTGGGAACCTTGGCGTATCCCAAGGTCATGAACATTTTTTAAATTAAAAAAAAATTAGCTCTAAAATCCATATTGAATTAATTTTGGTTTATGATATGAAGGAGTCAATATTAATATTTTATCCATATTAATTAACTCTCTTTTTCTGACTGCTCTGTGAGGCTATTGTCACAAGAACATGAATGTTAATGTATATATGAAATTATTTCTGAACTCCTTATTTTGTTTCACTGGTCTGTGTTTCTGTATTGTTGTTCAGTCACTCAGTCGTGTCCAACTTTTTGTGACCCCATGGACTGCAGCATGCCAGGATGCTCCGCCCTTCACCATCACCCAGAGCTTTTTCAAGCTCATGTCCATTGAGTCAGTGATGCCATCCAACTATCTTGTCCTCTGTTGTCCCCTTATCCTCCTGATTTCAATCTTTCCCAGGATCAGGGTCTTTTCCAATGAGTTGGCTCCTCACATCAGGTACCCCAAGTATTGGAGATTCAGCGTCAGTTCTTCAGGGTTGATTTCCTTTAGGACTGACTGATTTGATCTCCTTGTTGTCCAATGGACTCTCTAGAATCTCCTCCAACACCACAGTTCAAAAGCACCAATTCTTTGGTGATCAGCTTTCTTTATTGTCCAGTTCTCACATCCATACATGACTATGGGGAAAACCACAACTTTGACTATATGAACTTTTGTCACAAAGTAATGTCTCTGCTTTTTAGTATGCTGTCTAGGTTGTTATAGCTTTTCTTCCAAGGAGCAAGCATCTTTTATTTCATGGTTGCAGTCACCATCTGCAGTGATTTTGGAGCCCAAGAAAATAAAGTCATTATTTTCCCATCTATTTGCCATGAACTGATGGGACCCGATGCTATGATCTTAGTTTTTTGAATGCTGAATTTTAAGGCGACTATTTCACTCTCCTCTTTAACTTTCCTCAAGAGGATTTTTGGTTCCCCTTCGCTTTCTGCCATAAGGGTAATGTCATCTGTATATCTGAGGTTATTTGTTATCGTATGTTTAAAATAAAACCTTATATTAGGTAGTTTGTGCTACAACTTTCTATCTTCTTTAAAATTATCTTGAATATTGTTTCCATATTTTCATATAAATCTGAGAACTAGCTTTTCAATTTTTCTAAAAAAAAAAAGAATAATCAGGATTTTTTTTTTTTTTTAGACTAGCATTTCATTAACAGATCAGATTTGGGGAAAGAAAAATATTTATGTGATACTAAAAGTTCTGATTATTAAACATTAATGTTTATTAAATGTTAATAAACATTATTTAGTGTTATCCAATTTTAAGTGATATTTTATAATAATTATCTGACACCTCTTTTGGTAGAATTATTCTAGGTATTTGATCAGGGATTATTATAGCATTCTAGAAGAGCCAAATTATTGAGAAGCGATAAGGTATGAGTAAGAGGTAGTTGAATAATGGATGGAGAAAGACAAGGTGATATGGGAGGGATTCAAGCCACTGATAGAGCTTGAAGAAAACGGATTGTCAGAAAATGGGCATGCTTCAATATCATTCAGAAGTGATTCAGTACATTAGCTATACCAATACACATTATTTGGATATAATTATTCAAATTTTTGTGATTATTTCTTGACATAAGAACTGTTATGTTAGAAAGCATGATAATCTTTATTTTCCTCAGTGTTTAAGTTATTCTGTGAAAGATATTTTTTAGTAAGAAATATATTTAGGCATTTTTCTTCTAATAAAACAAGAAAAATAAAAGAATGAATTACTAAATAAAGAAGCAATTTTCAGTTGAGCTCAGTTCAGTCACTCAGTCGTGTCCGACTCTTTATGACCCCATGAACCACAGCACACCAGGCCTCCTTGTCCATCACCAACTCCTGGAGTCCACCCAAACCCGTGTCCATTGAGTCGGTGATTCCATCCAACCATCTCCTCCTCTGTCTCACCTTCTCCTGCCCTCAATCTTTCCCAGCATCAGGGTCTTTTCAAATGAGTCAGCGTTTTGCATCAGGTGGCCAAATTATTAGAGTTGCAGCTTCAACATCAATCCTTCCAAAGAATACCCAGGACTGACCTTTAGGATGGACTGGTTGGATCTCCTCGCTGTCCAAGGGACTCTCAAGAGCCTTCTCCAACACCACAGTTCAAAAGCATCAAATTTCAGCACTCAGCTTTCTTCACAGTTCAACTCTCACATCCATACATGACCACTGGAAAAACCATAGCCTTGCATAGACAGACATTTGTTGATAAAGTGATGTCTCTGCTTTTTAATATGCTGTCTAGGTTGGCCATAACTTTCCTTCCAAGGAGTAAGCGTCTTTTAATTACATGGCTGCAATCACCATCTGCAGTGATTTTGAGCCCAGAAAAATAAAGTCTGCCACTGTTTCCACTGTTTCTCCATCTATTTCCCATGACGGGATGAGACCTAATGCCATGATCTTAGTTTTCTGAATGTTGAGTTTTAAGCCAATTTTTTCACTCTCCTTTTTCACTTTCATCAAGAGGCTTTTAGTTCTTCTTCACTTTCCACCGTAAGTGTGGTGTCATCTGTGTATCTGAGGTTATCGATATTTCTCCTTGCAATCTTGATTCCAGCTTGTGCTTCCACCAGCCCAGCATTTCTCATGATGTACTCCACATATAAGTTAAATAAGCAGGGTGACAATATACAGCCTTGATGTACTCTTTTTCCTATTTGGAACCAGAGTGTTGTTCCATGTCCAGTTCTAACTGTTGCTTCCTGACCTGCATACAGGTTTCTCAAGTAACTTTATAAGCCTGGATTTCCTTAGTGTATTTTTCTAGCACCTAACTGATTATGAAAGAGATTCTGGGCCTTGTGATAAGAGACTCTCTAACTTAATATCATATGATTGGTGAATTCGGAGTACTTGCAAAACATATATATAAAGATAAGCTGCCTTAATAAAGACAAAATGCAAAGCACTTAAAGCCGTATATCATAAAATATCCTTTGCACTATATTTAATATACACAGAATACACTAAGAAGTTTGAACTAGATTGAAAACTTGAATTAATTATAATGGTGAGAAAATGCTAAACTCTCACTCTGAGTTTAAGCTCTAAAGCTTATGTGGCATAACTGCTAGTTTCTTCATTACTTTGAAAAATAAGGAAATAATGGTTTCCTGCAAAATAAGAACTATTAATGAAAACTAGATATGGATCCAGGAAGATAAGAATGATACTCCAAATGATTTGACATATTAGAAAATTAGAAACAAAAAACAAAACAAAACACTGCCTTAGTCTTCAGTGTGAATGCAAACAATTGCAGGAATCAGTCACATATATGAGAAGGGGCATGATGAGCAGGCCTGCATCCTTGCTTGGTGATAAAAGATACATAAAGAAAGCAGGGTTGAAATATCTTATATTGAAAAATCCTTAAAATATAATAAATAATAAAATATTTTTTCATATATATTCAAAATGAAATAGAAAATATCTTGGTGATAATTTTGTGGGGTGTGAACTGCTACTAACAGAGACATCACTTATTATTTTTGGAAAGCATTTGGCATCATATTCTTTGACTTAATGGCACAGGGTCACTGTGTTGAACTCACACAGATCAACAGTCATTGAATGGCATTAGGGTTATTCCAGAGCTTGTGCATTGCTTCGACATCTGACATTCTCTTTTTTTTTTTTTTTTTTTTTTTTTTGACATTCTCTTTTCATCAAATACTCTAAGCACGTGGCTGTATTGTTTGATGAAATAAAATTGACCTGGGATAAGGAGAGGAATTCTAGTGTCAGTTCTGCCACAGATAAGCTGTCTGGATTTAGCAAGCTACATGGATTTATGGGATTCCCTTGTGTCTGACAGGGTAAAGAAACTGCCCACAATGTGGGAGACCTGATTCAAACCCTGGATCAGGAAGATCCACTGGAGAAGAAAATGGCAACCCATTCCAGTATTCTTGCCTGGAAAATCCCATGGACAGAGAAGCCTGGAGGGCTACAGTCCATAGGGTGATGGAGAGTTGGACATGACTGAGTGTCTTTACTTTTTCATGGATTTACTGGACTTTTTAAAAAATTATTTTTAATTAATTTATTTTTTGAAGGATAATTGTTTTATAGAATTGTGTTTTCTGTCAAAGCTCAACATAAATCAGCCATAGGTATACATATATCCCCTCCCTTTTGAACCTCTCTCTCATCTCCCTCCCCATCCCACCCCTCTAGATTGATACAGAGCTCCTGTTTGAGTTTCCTGAGCCATACAGCAAATTCCCATTGGCTATATCTACTTTGCATATGGTAATGTAACTTTCCATGTTACTTTTTCCATACATCTCACCCTATCCTTCTCTCTCCCCATGTCTGCAATTCTATTCTCTATGTCTGCTTCTCCATTGCTGCCCTGTAAATAAATTCTTCAGTACCATTTTTCTATATTCCACATATATGCATTAGAATATATTTATCTTACTCTTTCTGACTCACTTCACTCTGTATAATAGGTTCTAGGTTCATCCACCTCATCAGAACTGACTCAAATGCATTCCTTTTTATGGCTGAGTAATATTCCATTGTGCATATATACCATAGTTTCTTTATCCATTCATCTGTCAATGGACATCTGTCAATAGCTAGGTTACAATAGCTATTGTAAATAGTGCTGCAATGAACAATGGGATCCATGTGTTTTTCAATTTTGGTTTCCTCAGGGTATATGCCTAGGAGTGGGATTGCTGGGTTACATCATGGTTTTATTCCTAGTTTTTTAAGGAATCTCCATACCATCTTCCATAGTGGTTGAATCAATTTACATTCCCATCAACAGTGTAAGAGCATTCCCTTTCCTCCACACCCTCTCCAGCACTTATTCTTTGTAGACTATTTGATGATGACCATATTGACTGGTGTGAGGTGATATCTCATTGTGGTTTTGATTTGCACTTCTCTAAGTGCTGGGAGAGCTTGGGGGCAGGAGGAGAAGGGGATGACAGAGGATGAGATGGCTGGATGGCATCACCGACTTGATGGACATGAGTTTGAGTAAACTCTGGGAGTTGGTGATGGACAAGCAGGCCTGGCGTGCTGTGATTCATGGGGTCGCAAAGAGTCGGACACAACTGAACGACTGAACTGAACTGAATAATGAGTGATGTTGAGTATCTTTTCATGTGTTTGTTAGCAATCTGTATCTCTTCTTTGGAGAAATGTCTGTTTAGGTCTTTTCCCCACTTTTTGATTGAGTTGTTTGTTTTTCTGGCTTTGAGGTGTATGGAAGTGAAAAAGTGAAGTCACTCAGTCGTGTCCGACTCTTTGCAACTTCTGTTACTCTAGGAGGTAGGTCATAGAGAATCTTGCTTTGATTTATGCCATCTAGTGTTCTGCCTATGTTTTCCTCTAGGAGTTTTATAGTTTCTGGTCTTGCATTTAGGTCTTTAATCCATTTTGAATTTATCTTTGTGTGTGGTGTTAGGAAGTGTCCTAATTCCATTCTTTTACATGTAGCTGTCCAGTTTTCCCAGCACCATTTATTGAAGAGGCTGTCTTTGCCCCTCTGTATATTCTTGCCTCCTTTGCCAAAAATAAGGCATCCATAGGTGCATGGATTTATGTCTGGGCTTTCTATCTTATTACATTAGTCTTTATTTCTGTTTTTGTGCCAGTACCATACTATCTTGATGACTGTAGCTTTGTAGTATAATCTGAAGTCAGGAAGGTTGATTCCTCCAGCTCCATTCTTCTTTCTCAAGACTGCTTTGGCTATTTGGGGTCTTTTCTGTTTTCACATGAATTGTGAAATTTTTTGTTCTAGTTCTGTGAAAAAAATGCCATTGGTAATTTGATAGGGATCACATTGAATCTGTAGATTGTATTTGGTACTATAGTCATTTTCACAATATTGATTCTTTATTGAGGTTTGATTTGTGACACAAGATGTAGTCTATCCTGGAGAATATTCCATGTGCACTTGAGAAGATGTATTCTGCATTTGGATGGAGTGTCCTGAAGATATCAAAGAGAATCATCTTATCTAATGTATCATTTAAAACTTGTGTTTCATTATTAATTTTCTGTTTTGATGATCAGTCCATTGGTGTTATTAGGGTGTTAAAGTCTCCTACTATTACTGTGTTACTGTCAATTTCTCCTTTTATGTCTGCTAGTGTTTGTCTTATGTATTGAGGTGCTCCTATTTTGGATGCATAGATATTTGTAATTGTTATGTCTTCCTCTTGGATTGATCCCTTGATCATTATGTAGTGTCCTTCCTTATCTCTTGTAATCTTATTTATTTTAAGGTCTATTTTGTCTGATATGAGGATTGCTACTCCAGCTTTCTTTTGCTTCCCATTTGCATGGAGTATATTTTTTCCATCCTCTTCTTTCAGTCTATATGTGTCTTTAGGTCTATAGTGGGTTTCTTGTAGACAACATATATGTGAGTCTTGCCTTTGTATCCATTCAACCAGTCTGTGTCTTTTGGTTGGAGCATTTAATCCATTTACATTTAAAATAATTATTGATGTATATGTTCCTGTTGCTATTTTTTAATTGTTTATGGTTGATTTTGTAGATCTTTTTTTCTCTTGCATTTCTTGACCATATAAGTCCCTTTAATATCTGTTGTAAAGCCGATTTTGTAGTACTGAATTCTGTTCATGTTTGCTTGTGTGAAAACTTTTGATTTCTCCATCAATTTTGAATGAGATCCTTGCTGGGTACAGTAATCTTGGTCGTAGATTTCCGCCTTTCAGTACTTTAAACATATCCAGCCATCCCCTTCTGACCTGCAGTCTTTCTGCTGAAAGATCGCTGTTAACCTTATGGGTTTCTCCTGTATGTAACTTGTTGCTTTTCCTTTGCTGCTTTTAATATTCTTTTGTTGTGTTTAGTCTTTGTTAGTTTGCTTAGTATGTGTATTGGCATGTTTCTCCTTAGGTTTATCCTGTTTGGGACTCTTTGTGCCTCTTGAACTTGATTGACTATTTCCTTTTCCATGTTGAGGAAATTTTCAACCATAATCTCTTCAAAACTTTTCTCATACACTTTCTTTTTTTCCTTCTTCTTCAGAAACCCCTGTAATTTGAATGTTGGTTCATTTGATATGGTCCCAGAGGTCTCTGAGATTATCCTCAGTTCTTTTCATCTTTTTTATTCTGCCCTTCAGAGGTTATTTCCACCATGTTATCTTCCAGCTCACTGATTCATTCTTCTGGTTCAGATATTCTGCTACTGAATTTTTCTAGAGTATTTTTAATTTCAGTAATTGTGTTGTTTGTCTCTGTATGTTTCCTTTTTAATTCTTCTAGATCTTTTTTAATTGATTCATGCATTTTCTCCATTTTGTTTTCAAGGTTTTTGATGATCTTTACTATCATTATTCTTAATTCTTTTTCAGATGGCTTGCCTATTTCCTCTTCATATATTTGGACTTCTGTGTTCCTAGTTCATTCCTTCATTTGTGTAGTATTTCTCTGGTTCTTCATTTTTTTTTTTTTTTTTTTTTTTATTTAACTTATTGTATTTGAGGTCTCCTTTTCCCAGGCTTCGTGGTTGAATTCTGTCTTCCTTTTGGCTTCTGCCCTCCTAAGGTTGGTCCAGTGGTTTGTGTAAGCTTCATATAGGGTGAGATTTACTCCCAGTTTTTGTTTGTTTGTTTCTGACGGGAAAGGCTGAGTGAGTTGGTAATACTGTCTGCTGATGATTGAGTTTGTATTTTTATTTTGTTTGTTGTTTAGATGAGGTGTCCTGGACAGGGTACTACTGGTGGTTGGGTGATGCCAGGTCTTGTATTCAGGTGGTTTCCTTTATGTGAGTTCTCACTATTTGATACTCCCTAAGGTTAGTTCTCTGGTAGTCTAAGGCCTTGGAACCAGTGCTTCCACTCCAAAGGCTTAGGGTTTGATCTCTGGTCAGAAATCAAGATTCCAGAAGTGGTTTATTATTAAGTAAGATTAAAACAAAAATCCAAAAGTGAGAAATCAAAGATGAACCACAGACAAATAGCAGTTACAAAATCAGGCAATTAATAATTAAAATAATGAAATATACATATATAACCATGCTGCTGCTGCTAAGTCACTTCAGTCGTGTTCGACTCTGTGCGACCCCATAAGTGGCAGCCTACCAGGCTCCGCCATCCCTGGGATTCTCCAGGCAAGAACACTGGAGTGGGTTCCATTTCCTTCTCCAATGCATGAAAGTGAAAAGGGAAAGTGAAATCACTCAATCATGTCTGACTCTTCACGACTCTTGGGCTGCAGCTTACCAGGCTCCTCCATCCATGGGATTTTCCAGGCAAGAGTACTGGAGTGGGTTGCCATTGCCTTCGTAGTGAAAACAGTTCAACAAAAATAAAGTACAGTAGATTGACCTGGCGAACAAAGTAAATAATAACTTATATTTGCCAGGTAAGCACAAAACTAACTAAAGCACAAACTGGAAAACAAAACTAAAACAAGGTGCCAAATGGGGAACATGGCAATGAAAAGAAAACTAATAAATATTTTGAGAGGAAAGAAAGGAAAGAAATAATAGATATGCAAAGTTAAATAGAAGTAGATGAAGATTATTTAAATTAAAGATTAGCTGCAAGGGGAAAAAAACAATAGGAAAGGCTAAGAAAGGAAGAAATATAGAAAAATATATAATGTGTTAAAAAAACTAAATTCACATTCTCTGAGCAATGTCAAATTTAGTGTAGACTTTGGCAATGTTCCACACAGCTTCTCCAGTATAGTGCAACTGACCTTCTACTCTAAGGAAATAGTAAAAGATGTAGACTAACATTAGGAAAAGTATTTATCATAATCTTTTTTATAATTATAAAAATTTAAAACTAGATGAAAAATAGTACTCATTACACAAATCATATTATGGAAGAAATTTAATCACTGCATTTTAGTTTTAAAGAATATACTAAGACACATGTAAGATGTTGGAGGAATAGGACAGGAAGACCACTTTCTCCCCAGAAAATTCATCAGAAGATCATTTGAATGCTGAGCAATTTCCACAAAACAACTTCTGAACACTGGCAGAGGACACCAGGTACCCAGAAATCCAGCCCATTCTCTTTGAAAGGAGGTAGGACAAAATATAAAAGACAAAAAGAGAGACAGAATGGTTAGGAATGGAGACTCATCCTGGGGAGGGAATTGTGAAGGAGAAGTTTCCAAATATCAGGAAACCCTCTCACTGGCAGGTCTGTGGGGGGTTTTGGAATCTCAGAGGGCAACATAACCAGGAAGGAAAAAACAAAACAAAACAAAACCACAGAATATGCACCTAACAGCAACTCCCAGTGGAAAAGTAGCCTAGACCCTCAAGTCCACCACCAGTGAGCAGGGCTGAACAGGGAGGCCCTGGTTGCATGCTTAGGGTAAGGACCAGGCCTGAATGCCCTGAGGACAATCTGAGGGAGCTAACGTGAGATAGCAACACAAACTTTGGAATAGCTGGAGAGAGAAATGAAAAGAAAGAGAGAGAGAGAGGGGACTTTCCTGTGAAAAGCTCTAACCTAAGGCACAGTCTGGACTACTCATAGAACAAAGAATTGAGCGAATACCAAAGGAGAGCTAGCTGGCTGCAGACTGACCCATCCCCCCAATGGAGGCAGAGAGGCAGACAGGTGACAGCCAGAGTTGGAAGGCAAGGGGCAGTCTTGGCTGCATATATGGCATCCTCCACCAAACTGTGAGCAGACTTCCAGTTGCTAACCAAATCTTCCTGGGATCCTGGATGGTTGACATCTGCCAGGAGGATTGGAGCCAGAGATTAGCTCCCAGAGGAAGCACACGGCACACCTGATATGGCGCTCTTGTGGCGCACAGAGAAAATGTGCGGCTGGGACCAGGGACGTGACTAAGATGCACAACCCCCTGGGATAGTGCACTCGCCAAGCTGTGCCAAGCTGTGGTCACCTGAGCCGCTCGGACCTGCGAAGGAAACAAAGTGCATGCCCAACTGATTCTGTGCCTTTGTGGAGTACTTGAGAACCTGAACCTGACCAGCTTAGATCTGGAAAGTGCACAAAACCCAGGGCCCACTTTGGACAGTTCCCCTGCAGAGCAATCTGGAGCCTGAGCAGTGTAGACCAAGAAAGCACACCCACCGTGAGCTGGGCAAACCCAGTGTGGTTCATACACTGCAAGTACTCCCCACACATGCCAGCAATATTTGTTTGCAGTGTTCCTCCCTCCCTACAACACAACTGAACAAGTGAGCCTAAATAAGTGACCACCTTGTGGTCTTGCCCCCTTGTGTCAGGGCAGAAATTAGACACTGAAGAGACTTGGAAACAGAGGAAGCCAAAATAAACAAAGAGGGAAACACTTTGGAAGTGACAGGCACAACAGATTAAAACCCTATAGTTAGCACAGACTACATTGGAAGGGGCCTACAGACCTTGAGAAGAAGTATAAACTGGAACAAGGAACTATCTGAAACTGAACTGACCCCACACTGCCATCAACAGCTCCAGAGAAATTCCTAGAAATATTTTACTATTATCGTTTTTAATTTTTAAGTTCTTTATTACTCCTTTTTCATTTTTATAACCTACTATTACCTTGAAAAAAAAAGATCCTATTTTTAAAGCAAATTTGATATACATATTTTTTATAATTTTATGATTGATTTTGTTTTGTTTTTTTAATATTGTATTTTTCAGAGTCTAACCTCTGTTCTACACTTTTAATCTTTGCTTTTTGGTATTTGTTGTCAATTTTGTACCTTTAGGAATCTAATCTTCAGTACCCATTTTTACTTCAGGGTGTGATTACTGTCTTGATTGCTCTCTCCCCTTTTGAAACTCCCTCTTCTCTCCCAGGTCACCTCTATCTCCTCCTTCACCATTCCCTTCTCTACTTAACTCTGTGAATCTCTCTGAGTTTCTAGACTGTAGACAACACTTCAGTTGAGTTCAATTCAGTCGCTCAGTCGTATCTGACGCTTTGCTACCCCGTGAATTGCAGCACACCAGGCCTCCCTGTCCATCACCAGCTCCCGGAGTTTACTCAGATCATGTCCATCGAGTTGGTGATGCCATCCAGCCATCTCATCCTCTGTCGTCCCCTTCTCCTCCTGCCCCCAATTCCTCCCAGCATCAGGATCTTATCTAATGAGTCAACTTTTCACATGAGGTGGCCAGGTATTGGAGCTTCATCTTCAGCATCAGTCCTTCCAATGAACACCCAGGACTGATCTCATTTAGGATGGACTGGGTGGACCTCCTTGCAGTCCAAGCGACTCTCAAGAGTCTTCTCTAAAAAAAAAAGAGTCTTCTCCAACACCACAGTTCAAAAGCATCAATTTTTTGGCGCTCAGCTTTCTTCACAGTCCAACTCTCACATCCATACACGACCACTGGAAAAACCATAGCCTTGACCAGATGGACCTTTGTTGGCAAAGTAATGTCTCTGCTTTTTAATATGCTATCTAGATTGGTCCTAACTTTCCTTCCAAGGAGTAAGCGTCTTTTAATTTCATGTCTGCAATCACCATCTGCAGTGGTTTTGGAGCCCAACAAAATAAAGTCTGCCACTGTTTCCACTGTTTCTCCATCTATTTCCCATGAAGTGATGGGACCGGGTGCCATGATCTTAGTTTTCTGAATGTTGAGCTTTAAACCAACTTTTTCACTCTCCTCTTTCACTTTTATCAAGAGGCTTTATAGTTCCTTTTCACTTTCTGCCATAAGGGTGGTGCCATCTGCATATCCGAGGTTATTGATATTTCTCCCGGTAATCTTGATTCCATCTTGATCTTCTTCCAGCCCAGCATTTCTCATGATGTACTCTGCATTAGGGGACTGGCTGGATTGATCTCTCCCCTTTTGACACTGCCTCTTTTCCTCCTGGTCACCTCATCTCCCTCACCCTTCTTCTCTTCTCCATGTAGCTCTGTGAACCTCACTGGGTGTCCCTCACTGTAGAGAATCTTTTCACAATTAACCTAGATGCTTTATCATCTGTGCTGTATGGATGGAGAAGTCTTGGAACTACTGTAAGAATAAGACTGAAAGCCAGAGTCAGGAGGCTTAAATCCACAACTTGAGAACACTAGAAAACTCCTGACTCTAGGGAACATTAATTGACAAGAGCTCATCCAAAAGCTTCCATACCTACACTGAAACCAAGCTCTACCCAAGAGTCAACAAGTTCCAGAGAAAGACATACCATGCTAATTCTCCAACAATGCAGGAACATAGCCCTGAGCATTAAAAGACAGGTTGCCTAGCCACAGTCATCAAGACAGTATGGTACTGGCACAAAGACAGAAATATAGATCAATGGAACAGAATAGAAAGCCCAGAGATAAATCCACGAACCTATGGACACCTTATCTTTGACAAAGGAGGCAAGGATATACAATGGAATAAAGACAACCTCTTTAACAAGTGGTGCTGGGAAAACTGGTGAACCACTTGTAAAAGAATGAAACTAGACCACTTTCTAACACCATACACAAAATAAACTCAAAGTGGATTAAAGATCTAAATGTAAGATCAGAAACTATAAAACTCCTAGAGGAGAACATAGGCAAAACACTCTCCGACATAAATCACAGCAGGATCTTCTATGACCCACCTCCCAGAATATTGGAAATAAAAGCAAACATAAACAAATGGGACCTAATGAAACTTCAAAGCTTTTGCACAACAAAGGAAACTGTTAGTAAGGTGAAAAGACAGCCCTCAGATTGGGAGAAAATAATAGCAAATGAGGAAACAGACAAAGGATTAATCTCAAAAATATACAAGCAACTCCTGAAGCTCAATTCCAGAAAAATAAATAACCCAATCAAAAAATGGGCCAAAGAACTAAACAGACATTTCTCCAAAGAAGACATACAGATGGCTAACAAACACATGAAAAGATGCTCAACATCACTCATTATCAGAGAAATGCAAATCAAAACCACAATGAGGTACCATTACACGCCAGTCAGGATGGCTGCTATCCAAAAGTCTATAAGCAGTAAATGCTGGAGAGGGTGTGGAGAAAAGGGAACCCTCTTACACTGTTGGTGGGAATGCAAACTAGTACAGCCACTATGGAAAACAGTGTGGCGATTTCTTAAAAAACTGGAAATAGAACTGCCATATGACCCAGCAATCCCACTTCTGGGCATACACACCGAGGAAACCAGATCTGAAAGAGACACGTGCACCCCAGTGTTCATCGCAGCACTGTTTATAATAGCCAGGACATGGAAGCAACCTAGATGCCCATCAGCAGACAAATGGATAAGGAAGCTGTGGTACATATACACCATGGAATATTACTCAGCCATTAAAAAGAATTCATTTGAATCAGTTCTAATGAGATGGATGAAACTGGAGCCCATTATACAGAGTGAAGTAAGCCAGAAAGATAAAGAACATTACAGTATACTAACACATATATATGGAATTTAGAAAGATGGTAACGATAACCCTATATGCAAAACAGAAAAAGAGACACAGAAGTACAGAACAGACTTTTGAACTCTGTGGGAGAAGGTGAGGGTGGGATGTTTCGAAAGAACAGCATGTATATTATATATGGTGAAACAGATTACCAGCCCAGGTGGGATGCATGAATCAAGTGATCGGGCCTGGTGCACTGGAAAGACCCAGAGGAGTCAGGTGGAGAGGGAGGTGTGAGGGGGGATCGGGATGGGGAATATGTGTAGCTCTATGGCTGATTCATATCAATGTATGACAAAACCCACTGGAAAAAAATAAAATAATATAAAATAAAATAAAAAAAAGACAGGCTGCCCAAAGTCACACCAAACCCATAGACACCTCAAAACTCACTACTGGACACTTCATTGCACTCCAGAAAGAAGAGATCAAGCTCCACCTACTGGAACACAGATACAAGTTTCCCTAGCCAGGAAACCTTGACAAGCCACTAGCCCAACCCAACCCACAGGGAGCAACCTCCACAATAAAGAGGAACCACAAATTTTTAGCATACATAAAGGACACCCCAAACAGAGAAATCTAAAAAAATTAAAAGGCAGAGAAATATTCAGCAAGGAAAGTACATGATAAATGCCCACCAAACCAAACAAAAGAGGAGGAGCTAGGAGTCTATCTGAAAAAGAATTCAGAATAATTATAGTAAAGCTAATCCAAAATCTTGAAAACAAAAAAGAGTTACAAATGATAGACTAGAGACAAGGACTGAGAAGATGTAAATGTTTAACAAGGACCTAGAAGAAGTGTAAAAAAAAAAAAAAAAGAGTCAATCAAGAATAAATAATGAAATAACTGAGATAAAAAACACTCTGGAGGGAACCAACAGTAGAATAACTGAGGCAGAAAATAGGATAAATGAGGTGGAAAATAGAATGGTGGAAATAAATGAAGCAGAAAGGATAAAAGAAAAAATAAATTGAAAGAAATGATGACAACCTCAGATACCTCTCGGACAATGTTAAATGTCCCAACATTCAAATCATAGTAGTCCTGGAAGAAGAAGACAAAAAGAAAGGCAATAAGAAAATACTTGAGGAGATAATAGTTGAAAACTTCCCTAAAATGGGGAGAGAAATAGCCACCCAAGTCCAAGAAACCCAGAGAGTCTCAAACAGGATAAACCCAAGGCGAAACACCCCAAGACACATATCAATCAAACAAACAAAGATCAAACACAAAAAGCAAATATTAAAAGCAGAAAGGGAAAAGACACAAATAACTCACAAGGGGATTCTCATAAGGATAACAGCTAATCTTTCAATAGAAACTCTTCAGGTCAGAAGGAAATGGCAGGACATGCTTAAACTGATGAAAAACACCTACAACCCAGATTACTATACCCAGCAAGGATCTCATTCCAATATGAAGGAGAAATCAAAATCTTTACAGACAAGCAAAAGCTGAGAGAATTCAGCACCACCAAACCAGTTTGTCAACAAATGCTAAAGGATCTTCTCTAGACAGGAAACACAGAAAAGGTTTATAAACTTGAACCCAAACAACAAAGTAAACGGCAATGGGATCATACTTATCAATAATTTCCTTAAATGTAAATGGGTCGAATGCTCCAATCAAAAGACAAAGACTGGCTGAATGGATATAAAAACAAGATCCCTATATATATTGTCTACAAGAGACCCACCTCAAAACAAGGGACATATTCAGACTGAAAGTGAAGGGCTGGAAAAAGTTATTTCATGCAAATGGAGACTAAAAGAAAGCAGGAGTAGCAAATCAGAAAAATAGACTTTGAAATAAAGTCCATGGAAAGAGACAAAGAAGGGCACGACATAATGATCAAAGGATCAATCCAAGAAGAAGATATAATAATCAGAAATATATATGCACCCAACATAGGAGCACCACAATATGTAAGGCAATTGCTAACAAGTATGTAAGGGGAAATTAACAGTAACACAATAATAGTGGGGGACTTTAATACCCCATTCACACCTATGGATAGATCAACTAAACAGAAAATTAGCAACGGATACAAATTTTAAATGATACAATGGATCAGTTAAACCTAATTGATATCTATAGGACATTTCACCCCAAAACAATGAATTTCACCTTTTTCTCAAGTGCACATGGAACCTTCTCCAGGATAGATCACATCCTGGGCCATAAATCTGGCCTTGGTAAATTCAAAAAATTTGATATCCTCTCCAGCATCTTTTCTCACAATGTGGTAAGATTAGATGTCAACTACAGGGGCAAAAAAAAAAAAAAAAAACCCTGTTAAAAATACAAACATATGAAGGCTAAAAAACACATTTCTGAATAACCAACAAATCACAGAAGAAATAAAAAAAGAAATCAAAATATGCATAGAAATGACTGAAAATGAAAACAAAACAACCCAAAATCTATGGGATTCAGTAAAAGCAGTGCTGAGGGGAAGGTTCAGAGCAATACAAGCCTACCTCAAGAAACAGGAGAAAAATCAAATAAATAACCTAACTCTACACCTAAAGCAACTAGAGAAAGAAGAAATGAAGAACCCCAGGGTTAACAGAAGGAAAGAAATCATAAAACTAGGGCAGAAATAAATGAAAAAGAAACAAAGGAGATCATAGCAAAAATCAACAAAACTAAAAGCTGGTTCTTTGAGAAGATAAATAAAATAGCCAAAACGTTAGGTAGACTCATCAAGAAAAAAAGGGATAAGAATCAAATCAACAAAATTAGAAATGAAAATGGAGAAATCACAACAGACAACACAGAAATAGAAAGGATCATAAGAGACTACTATCAGCAACTATATGCCAATAAAATGGACAACTTGGAAGAAAGAGACAAATTCTTAGAAAAGTATAACCTTCCAAAACTGAGCCAGGAAGAAATAGGAAATCTTAACAGACCCATCACAATAACGGTAATTGAAACTGTAATGAAATAATCTTCCAACAAACAAAAGCCCAGGACCAGGTGGCTTCACAGGTGAATTCTGTCAAAAATTTAAAGAGCTAACACCTATCCTACTCAAGCTCTTACAGAAAATTCCAGAGAAAGGTAAACTTCTAAACTCTTTCTATGAGGCCACCATCACCCTAATGCCAAAACCAGATGCCAAAAGATGCCACAGAAAAAGAGAACAACAGACCAATAACACTGATGAACATAGACGCAAAAATCCTTAACAAAATTCTAACAAATAGAATCCAACAGTATGCTAAAAAGATCATATATCATGACCAAATGGGCTTTATCCCAGGGATGCAAGAATTCTTCAATATTTGCAAATCAATCAATGTGACACAACACATTAACAAGTTGAAAGATAAAAACCATATGATTATCTCAATATATGCAGAGAAACCCTGTGACAAAATTCAACATCCATTTATGATAAAAACCCTCCAGAAAGCAGGCATAGAAGGAACATACCTCAACATAATAGAAACCATAAATTATAAACCCAAAGGACACATTATCCTCAATGATGAAAAATTGAAATTATTTCCCCTAAAGTCAGGAACAAGACAAGGGTATCTACTCTCACCACTACTATTCAACATAGTTTTGGAAGTTTTAGCCAGAGCAATCAGAGAAGAAAAAGGAATAAAAGGAATCCAGATTGGAAAAGATGTAAAACTCTCACTGTTTGCAGATGACATGATCCTCTACATAGAAAACCCTAAAGACTCCACCAGAAAATTACTAGAGCTAATCAATGAAAGTAAAATTGTAGGATATAAAATTAACAAACAAAAATCCCTTGCATGCCTATGCACTAACAAGGAGAAAACAGAAAGAGAAATTAAGGAAACAATTCTATTCACCATTGCAACGAAAAGAATAAAATACTTAGGAATAAATCTACCTAAAGAAGCAAAAGACCTATATGTAGAAAATTATAAAACACTGATGAAAGAAATCAAAGATGACACAAATAGATGGAGAAATATACCACGTTCATGAATCAGAAGAATGAATATAGTGAAAATGAGTATACTAACGAAAACAATCTATAGATTCAACGCACTCTCTATCAAGCTACCAACAGTATTTTTCACAGAACTAGAACAAATAATTTCACAATTTGTATGGAAATATAAAAAACCTCAAATATCCAAAGCAATCTTGAAAAAGAATGGAACTGGAGGAATCAACCTGCCTGACTTCAGACTATATTACAAAGTTACAGTCATCAAGACAGTAAGGTACTGGCACAGAGACAGAAGTATCGATCAATGGAGAAAAATAGAAAGCCCAGAGAAAAATCCATGCACCTATGTACACCTTATCTTTGACAAAGGAGGCAAGAATATACAATGGAGAAAAGACAATCTCTTTAACAAGTGGTGCTGGGAAAACTGTTCAACCACTTGTAAAAGAATGAAACTAGAACACTTTCTAACACCATACACAAAAATAAACTCAAAATGAATTGAAGATATAAATGTAAGATCAGAATCTATAAAATTCCTAGAGGAAAACATAAGCAAAACACTCTCTGACATAAATCACAGGAAGATTCTCTATGACCCACTTCCCAGAGTAATGGAAATAAAAGCAAAAATAAACAAATGGGACCTAGTTAAACTTAAAAGCTTTTGCACAATGAAGTAAACTATAAGCAAGGTGAAAAGACAGCCTTCAGAATGGGAGAAAATAATAGAAAATGAAGCAACTGACAAAGAATTAATCTCAAAAATATACAAGCAATTGCTGCAGCTCAATTCCAGAAAAATACAGGACCCAATCAAAAAATGGGTCAAAGAACTAAACAGATATTTCTTCAAAGAAGACATACAGATGGCTAACAAACACATGAAAAGATGCTCAACATCACTCATTATCAGAGAAATGCAAATCAAAACCACAAGAAGTACCATCTCATGCTGGTCAGAATGGTACTATCAAAAAGTCTATAAACAACAAATTCTGTAGAGGGTGTGGAGAAAGGGGAACCCTCTTACACTATTGGTGGGAATGTAAACTAGTACAGCCACTATGGAGAACAGTGTGGAGATTTCTCAAAAAATTGGAAATAGAACTGCCATATGACCCAGCAATCCCACTGCTGTGCATATACACTGAGGAAGCCAGAACTGAAAGAGACGTGTACCCCAATGTTCATCACAGCACTGTTTATAGTAGCTAGGGCATGGAAGAAACCTAGATGTTCTTTGGCAGATGAATGGATAAGAAAAGTGTGGTACATATATACAATGGAATATTACTCAGCTATTGAAAAGAGTGCATTTGAATTAGTTCTAATGAGATGGATGAAACGAGCGTATTATACAGAGTGAAGTAAGTCAGAAAGAAAGACACCAATGCAGTATATTAACACATATATGTGGAATTTAGAAAGATGGTAATGATGACCCTGTATGCAAGACAGCAAAATTGACACAGATGTTAAAAACAGACTTTTGGACTCTCTGGGAGAAGGCGAGGGTGGGATGGTTTGAGAGGATAGCACTGAAACATGTATATTACTATATGTGAAATAGATCACCAGTCCAGATTCGATGCATGAGACAGGGAACTCAGGGCCAGTGCACTGGGATGACCCTGAGGGATGGGATGGGGTGGGAGGTGGGAAGGGTGCTCAGGATGGGGGAAACATGTACACTGACAGCTGATTCATGTCAATATGGCAAAAAACCACTACAGTATTGAAAAGTAATTAGCCTCTAATTAACAGAAATAAATAAATTTAAAAAATTTTAATGGTGTGAGAAAATGTTCAATATGTCTTAAAATAATGGCATAGTGTATAAACCTATTTCACAACATTATAAATATATAATATAATCTTATTGTAATGATATAGTAACAGAAATTTTTAAAGTTAATTAAAATATAATCATATTTATATTATTATTTTATGTTATGAATGGCTTGGAATTTTTCCCTTATTGTATCTTTCAAGTTTTATATAATTTACATATTAATTTTAAAATTTAAAATGGGAATCAAAAGGTCTTTGAGGCATAAGATTAGACCAGGTGTTTCAGGTCTCTGCCAAAATTAGTGAGGTTTTATTTTCTCTATATTTGACTCTGAACAAATTAAAAAAAAAATTATTGCAAGACCCCTCCACAGACCAAGTTTTAATGAAGGATGCTAGCAACTAACAATTTAGCAAAACCTCATAGAGGTTTCTCTCTCATAGAGAGTCTGGGAATCAACCAGATTATGAGAAGTCAAGTCCAAGTAGAAAGACAGTTGCTGAATGCCCCAGTCATTGAACAGCATTGCTGGCATGGGCTTTAGCTATTATCCCTTCAAAATATCTTATGTTTTAAAAGGTATAAAATAAGCCCCCATATGCACAGCTGTGATACAATGAGAACAGGAAACCTGGTATCCTGACTTCTAACCCTTTTCTGGTCCTCCAGTACTCTGATGCCAAATCCAAAGACCTCAGTGCTCATGATGTCTTACAAGTCCCCTAAAATTTGGCTTCTTTCTTGCTACCATCTACATCTAATTCCTATTGGAGGATGAATAAAATCATCAATTCATACAGCATTTTAAGCAGCCACTAGCCTTCATACAAAGACAATTCCTAGAATTACGGCCTACTTGTGTCATATCAATTTACTCAGAACTGAAAAGACTGTGATTTTTTTCTCTTGCTTGAGAGGTCTGTTATTTCAGAGATTGAAGTCTTTTTAAAAGCAAGGTGTAAAATAATTGAAAATTCACTTGTTTTTGATGTATTATTTATGCATGATAAGGGATACTTTGAAAAAAGTTAACTGAAAGAATGAGTAATTAAGTGTCTTCATTTAATTTTTTAAACATATTTTTTATTTGTAACCACTATTGAATAGAGTAACATAAACATAATGAACCAACAACCTAAAGGAAAGATAAAAACTTTTTAAGAAGAATTTCTTTATCATGTGGTAGTTCTATTTTTAAATTTTTGAGGAATCCCCAATACTGTTTTCATGGTGTCTGCACCAATTTACTTCTAACCAACAGTGTATGAGACGGGTTCCTTTTTCCTTACATCCTTACCAACATTTGCTGTTGCTTGTCTTTTTGATGAAAGCCACTCTGACACATGGTAGATGATATCTCATGGTGGTTTGGATTCACGTTTCCCTGATGATTAGCAATGTTGAGCATCTTTGCATGTGCTTGTTGGCCATATGTATGTCTTCTTTGGAAAAATGTTTATTCAAGTCATAAGCCCGTTTTTCTTTCTTTTTTGGTTCAGTTATTCTTGATTTGAACTAACTCATACATCTTACTGCATTTTGCCCATTTTTGTTTTGAGCTATTCTTCTAATTCAAAGTATTTTTTTCGTATTGCCAAATGACTGTGTGTGTGTGTGTGTGTGTGTGTGTGTGTGCGCGCGCGCGCGTGTGTGTGTGTGTGTGTGTGTGTGTGTGGTGTGTGTGCTCAGTCGCGTCTGACTCTTTGTGATCCCATGGACTGAAACCTGCCAGGCTCCTCTGTTCATGGAATTTTCCAGGCAAGAATACTGGAGCGAGTTGCCATTTCCTACTTCAAGGGATCTTCCTGACCTAGGGATCAAATCCATATGTCCTGCCGCTCCTGCATTGACAGGCAGATTCTTTACCACTGAAAAACCCCATCACATATTTTTTAATCTGGTCATTTTTTGATACTGAATTGAATGAATTCTTAATATATTTTACACATTAACCCCTTATTAGACATATTGTTTACAAATATCTTCTCTCACTCATTAGGTTGCCTTTTTGTTTCCGTGATAGTTTCCTTCTCTGTATAAAAGCTTTTTAGTTAGGTCCCATTAATTGCTTTGTTGTCCCTGCCTGAGGGGACAGATCCAAAAATATATTGCTAAGGCTGACATCAAACAGTGCACTCCTTTTAGGAGTTTTATGGTTTCACGTCTCATATTTAAGTCTTTAATTCATTTTAAGTTTATTTTTGTATACAGTTTGAGAAAATGTTCTAGTTTTGTTCTTTTACATATAGCTGTCCAGTTTGTCTAACACCCTTTATTGAAGAAACTGTCTTCCCCATTGTATAGTCTTGCCTCCTAGTTGACCATATTAGCATTGATATATTTCTGAGCTTTCTATTCTGTTCCACTGATCTATGTAATTGTTTTTGTGCCAGTCCCATAGTGATTTTATTCTATAGTTTTGTGGTAGTTTGAGAGTGTGACACTTTAGCTTTATTCTTCTTTCTCAGGACACCTTCAGGGTCTTATGTGGATCTACATAAATTTTAGGATCATTTGCTCTAGTTTTGTGACGAGAAGACATTCACAGTGACTTTTAATTTAAATTTCTTTTAACAAAGAGAATTTCTGTTTTGTAGTTTCAATTTGAGTTTAATTTAATTGATCCTAAAAGTAGACAAGACTTGTGTTCTATGATTTAAGCAGTAGCTCTATTTGACATCCTGTCTTTTTATTAGGCTAGGATGGGAGACACTAGAACTTAGAGACTCCACTAGACATGGCCTGGTCTAGTTCTCTGGCTTTATGTATTTTATTCATTTCACAGATCAGAACATGGAAACTTGGAAAAAGTGAGGGAATTTTTGATTTAACTAAATCAATTAGCATGTTGAAGGAATCCAGAAACTTTCTTTACTGGCTTCTCACTCTTTATGCTTGTAAATATTTTTATATTTATATAGCTTCAGAAAACAAAAACAGAACCAGAAAAGTAGAGGCTGATAGTATTGGGTATATTTTGTCAGGAAACAGAATGTATTTTGATATAATCTTAAATGATTTCATTCTCCTCTCTTCACCATCCACTTTTGTACATGCTGCATATTAAGGAGTCCTGCTATATTCTCTTTTGGACTCTGTAGATAATTGGCAGCTATATAGAGGCCATTCATGCAAGCAAGATAATAGATAAAAATGTAAATTGAAAGCATGTATCTCGTGGCAAACTAATATTTTCTCTAGGCTCCCAGGTATAGCCAGGCTGATGGGAGAAGACATCTAATAGAGACAGGATGAGATAGCTAAGCAAGAATACTTGCATAAATATGAAATTTTTTTAAAAAGTTTTCAGAAATTTAATCAAAATTACTTTATTGGTTCTAACATAATACAAGACTTAGTGTTTTCTCTTTAAGGAATATGCCTCTTTTGCTGCATTATTCCTCTCTTTGACCAGGATATTGAGGCTTCCTATGTAAGGGAGCTGAGAAAGAAGAAATGATTAACTGGGAATTGGCAAAATATAATCACATAAACAGAAATTTAAAATTTCTAGTAAATTAAAAACATATTAGTTCCCCTGAGAAGGGGGAAAGAAAAGTACAAATGGAGGTATTATATTAAACATAAATATATATATGTACTTTTACAAAATATCTATTAGCAATTTGATGTTTAATTCATCCTCAAATATTGATTGAATATGCATTCCTTTTACTGTGCTCTATACACAATAACCATTATAAAACAGAATCAATCCTTATTTTCACGGAACTTATAGTCTAATAGAATTGATGAATGTACAGCAAAGAATCCTAAAGTAAATAATGGTGAAATGTGGTGTGCAGTGAAGGAAAAGTGCTATTCACTATAACAAATTTTAAGAGATTGATTAAACTTAGATTGAGAGTTAAAGAATTTTCTTAGATGTTGAGTAGAAATTGCTTTTTAAAATATCATAAAAGGTGTGTGTGTGTATTTCAGGAAGGAGGAAAAATCAGAATATTTTAGCCAGAGGAATTGCACTACTTAAAAATTGCACTACTAAAAAATCCTGATGGCAGAATTCAACCATTTGGAGAAGCAAAAAAAATAAATAAGATAAAATGTGAAGCTGAAACACAGCACAAATAGCAATAGAGGCACCCATTATATTGTGTAAAAACTTATGGATTTTTAAATATGTAAAATTGAATGTGATGAGGTCATTGACAACGTTTGCGTAAGTATGGTTTAATTTATGTTGGTTAATTAGTTACATAGAACTCATTAAATAATAAATTATTTAGTGAATCATCCAAATCAATAGAAATCTAATAAACTGTATCAAAACTTCAAAAATACTACTCATTGTGGTCACAGGTATGAATCCTAACCTGAACATAAAGTTTTCAATAATAGCTGTGATAATTGGTCCCCTCCTGGCTCAGAAAGCTTTCTGGCTTTGACTTACCAACTACATCTGTAAATTGTATTGCTGCTGGGCTCTCTCTCACTGATCTCTTGCCCTTGAGAGATTTCTGCAAAAAAGCATACTAGTAGTAAACATGTATAACCAGCCTTTGCAATAAACCTTTTCATAATGACTATCAGTCACAACAATCTACTTGGTTGTTTCTTCACCTGTATTCTCTCCTGCTAGTGCAGGGGAAACCATGGAATTGTACCTCTTGGAAAATACTAACACTCTTGAACATATCAGAAAAATTTTTAAAAAAAAAAGTCTTTGCAAACAAGACACAGTCCAGTGTCAGGTGACATGTTCCTAGTGTATTTTGTCAGTGGAAGAAAAATTACACTTCATTTCCTTAAGCCTTTGCAAAATAAACATTCTGAATAGCTGCTCCCACCTCACTCAAAGTCCACAATTCAACACCTATAATATATAGTTTGTATGTGTTTGCAGCTAAATAGTTTTATCAACTTGCTTTGAGCCAGTAGTATTTTGAAAGTCCAACAGGGTCCTGCCCTTTTGTTCTCTCTGTCAATTTCAATTCCTCATAGTAGTGCCTCTGCTGAGACAGTTTTCTTAAGAACTTTGGGGGTCTGCAATGTATTTCAATTTTCACTTTGTTGTACAAAGACCACATCCACGTTTTTTTCTTTTCTTTCTTTCTTTTTTTTTTCTTTAGAACCCCTTCTCTATCTTTGGCTCCTTTTGAAATGATTAAGGGGCAATGCCCTTAAGATTCCCAAAGACCTTATGGTTTGAGAGGATATGTGAGGCACAAGCTTAATCTCCTAAAATCTTAATCTCCTTAATCTCAGGGTGACTGTATACAGTGAACTTTAGGTCTTTCTATGGTTTTAGTGAAAGGTTTTATGAGGACCCTGTTTTTTCTCTTGTCCACATTTTCAGAAGCAGTTTCTTAATTTTAATGGCTTTTGCCTGGTTGAGAGACTGAGGATTTTCTAAACCGTCAAGCCCTGGTTTCCTTTTATTTACTAGTTCTTCCGTCAAATAATCTCTCTTTATTGCAAGCAGCAATAAGTAATCAGGGTGCCATTTTTAATATTTTGCTCAGAAATTTCCTTAGATATATATAATAAGTTCAATATTTAAATTCTTCTCATATGACTTCAGGAGACAATTTTACCACATTTTCTGTCACTGTGTAACAAGGACTTGCCTTCCTCCAATTTTGGAAAATGTGTTTTTCCTTTCCTTTTGATCCCCTGACAGCAATATATTTCAAGTCCATATTTCTAATAACAGTTGTTTAAGGTAATTTAGGCTTTCTCTAACATGCTCCTCAAAATTATTTCAACCTCTACCTACTGACTGATTTCAAAGTTGCTCTCACATTTTTAGATATTTGAGAACACCCATTTCCAGACATCAAAAATTTTGCTTCATTTTATGTTCTACACAATTACTATAAACTTAACAGCTAAAAAAAAATGCACTTATTATGTCACAATTTCTGTGGCCTTAGAGTCTGAGCACAGATCAATTGGGTCTTCTCCAGCATCTAACAAGTCTACAATATAACTCTAATATAACATAGAAGAGATAAATACTATAAAATGGTGCAGTTAAAATACTAGTGGGGTTCAGAGAAAAATGACGTTACTCTGGATAAAGGAATGTCACTAAAAAGATAGTATTTATGCTGTTTATTGTAAGGAATAGGCAAATTATAGCATGTGATGATGTTGAAGGGGATTGCAAATAGAGAGGGCTTATAAGTCATTTCTCAGAGATGGGAGAGGATAAATTTGTGTAGGGACACAAATAAGTAGTTCAGTTCTATTAGAACTTAGGTGTCAAAAGTAAGACTTGGAAGATATAAGATTTTTAAAAAGGCATGAATCGCCAGGTTAGGGTGCTCAGTTATTAAAGTATAGGAAAGATGGATTTAATTGAGTTTTGTTGTTTGTTTGTTTGTTGTTAATATGTCTAATGGAATTAAATGTCTGCAAAAGGAAGACGAATGTGGTTAATGGAGTTCAGAATGGATTGGAGCACATGAGTGGTGACAGAAAAACATTATCAACAACAACAAAAAAACTTTAATAATCTATGTGAGAGTTAAAGAGGACATGAAATAAGAAAATGACAATAGAAAGGCAAAATAAATAGTGATTAAAACAATATAAAAGAAATAGATATAAATTTGAGAATGATTTCGACCATGCACACCTGTGTGATTGGTACATGGGTGATGATCCTATTGGAGATAGTGAAGTCAGGACAATAAACTGAGTTAAGTTTTAATTTTTTGTTGTTGTTGTTCAGAGAAATGAGGATGTGTGTTCTGTATTGCAAATGTACAGTTTGAATTGCATATCATATTGAGCACTGAGGACATCCCTGGGCCATAGTGTGTGGTAAGACTAGAATTCTCAGGAGAAGTCTAATTGATGGTGTGAGTATTATTTATATGGAAGGAAACTCTGAAGTCATGAGTATGATACTGAGTGAGACTGAAAGTGATCTTCGTTGAAGCAATGTTAAGAAAGATTAAAAAAAAAAAAAGACAAAGCAAGATGCTTAGAGAATCCCTGTGTAAAGGAACAGACTGAGTATAAGCAGACCAGAAATAAAGTAAGAGAAGGAAAAAAAAAATGAAATAGAAGAAAAACAGATGTAAGAGTGTCTATAGAGACAGGAAATCAACAAGGATCTGAAAACATTTATTTGTATTTAAAAGACAAAGTCATTTTCATTTGTTGGTTTCCATTTTACTTTAAAATGGATTTTATTAATGCACTAAGGGGTTTTACAATATAATGGGTTATGAATAATCAGGTCAGTTGCTCAGTCATGTCCAAATCTGTCTAACACCTACTCCCAGAGCTTGCTGAAACTCATGTCCATTGAGTCAGTAATGCCATCCAACAATCTCATCCTCTGTCATCCCCTTCTCCTCCTGCCTTCAATCTTTCCTAGCATCAGAGTCTTTGCCAGTGAGTCAGTTCTTTGCATCAGGTGGCCAATGCATTGGAGTTTCAGCTTCAGCATCAGTCCTTCCAAGGAATATTCAGGACTGATTTCCTTTAGGATAGACTGGTTGGATCTCCTTGAAGTTCAAGGGACTCTCAAGAGTCTTCTCCAACACAACAGTTCAAAAGCATCACTTCTTCAATGTTCAGCTTTTTTTATGCTCCAACTTTCACATCCATATATGACTACTGAAAAAAACAAAGCTTTGACTGGATGGACCTTTGCCCACCAAGTATTGTCTCTGTTTTTTAATATGCTGTCTAGATTTGTCACAGCCAAATCGCTGGTGGCTCAGATAATAAGGCATCTGCCTGCAATGCAGGAGACCTGGGTTCGATCCCTGGGTAGGAAGATCCCCTGGAGAAGGAAATGGCAACCCACTGAAGTACTCTTGCCTGGAAAACTTCATGGATGGAGGAGCCTAGTGGGCTACAGTCCATGGGGTCGCAAAGAGTCAGACACGACTGAGTGACTTCACTTTAGGTTTGTCATAGCTTTTTTTACAAGGAGCAAGTGTCTTTTAATTCCATGGCTGCAGTCACCATCTGCAGTGATTTTAGACCCCAAGAAAATAAGATCTGTCACTGTTTCTATTGTTTCATTATTTATTTGCCATGAAGTGATGGGACCAAATGGTGCCATGATCTTTGTTTTTTGAATGTCAAGTTTTAAGCCAGCTTTTTCACTCTCCTCTTTCACTTTCATCAAGAGACTCTTTAGTTCCACTTTGCTTTCTGCCATAAGAGTGTTGTCATCTGCATATCTGAGGTTATTAATATTTCTCCCTGCAATCTTGATTTCAATCTTGATTCCATGTGAGTATCAGTTCAGTTCAGTTCAGTTCAATCGCTCAGTCGTGTCCGACTCTTTGCGACACCATGAATCACAGCACGCCAGGCCTCCCTGTCCATCACCAACCCCCGGAGTTTACTCAAACTCATGTCCATCGAGTCAGCGATGCCATCCAGTCATCTCATCCTCTGTTATACACTTCTCCTCCTGCACCCAATCCTCCCAGCATCAGGGTCATTTCCAATGAGTTGGCTCTTTGTATGAGGTAGTCAAATTATTGGAGTTTCAGCTTCAACATCAGTCCGTCCAAAGGACATCCAGTACTGATCTCCTTTAGGGTGAACTGGTTGGATCTTTTTGCAGTCCAAGGGACTCTCAAGAGTCTTTTCCAACACCACAGTTCACAAGCATCAATTTTTCACCACTCAGCTTTCTTCACAGTCCAACTCTCACACCCATACATGACTACTGGAAAAACCATAGCCTTGACTAGATGGATCTTTGTTGGCAAAGTAATGTCTCTGCTTTTTAATATGCTGTCTAGGTTGGTCATAACATTCCTTCCAAGGACTAAACATCTTTTAATTTCATGGCTGCAATCACTATCTGCAGTGATTTTGGAGCCCAGAAAAATAAAGTCAGTCACTGTTTCCACTGTTTATCCATCTATTTGCCATGAAGTGATGGGACCAGATGCCATGATCTTAGTTTTCTGAATGTTGAACTTTAAGCCAACATTTTCACTCTCCTCTTTCACTTTCATCAAGAGGCTTTATAGTTCCTTTTCACTCTCTGCCATAAGGGTGGTGTCATCTGCATATCTGAGGTTATTGATATTTCTCCCAGCAATCTTGATTCCAGTTTGTGCTTCTTCCATCCCAGCGTTTCTCATGATGTACTCCGCATGTAAGTTAAATAAGCAGGGTAACAATATACAGCCTTGATGTACTCCTTTTCCTATTTGGAACCAGTCTGTTGTTCCATGTCCAGTTCTAACTGTTGCTTCCTGATCTGCATACAGATTTTTCAACAGGCAGGTCAGGTGATCTGATATTCCCATCTCTTTCAGAATTTCCTACAGTCTTTTTGTGATCCACATAGTCAAAGGCTTTGGTATAGTCAATAAAGCAGAAATAGATGTTTTTCTGGAACTCTCTTGCTTTTTCGATGATCCAGAGGATGTTGGCAATTTGATCTCTGGTTCCTCTGCCTTTTCTAAAATCAGCTTGAACATCTGGAAGTTCTTGGTTCATGTATTGCTGTAGCCTGGCTTGGAGAATTTGGAGCATTACTTTACTAGCATATGAGATGAGTACAATCGTGTGGTAGTTTGAGCATTCTTTGGCATTGCTTTTCTTTGGGATTAGAATGAAAACTAACCTTTTCCAGTCTTGTGGCCACTGCTGAGCTTTCCAAATTTGCTGGCATATTGAGTGCAGCACGTTCACAGCATCATCTTTCAGGATTTGAAATAGCTCAACTGGAATTCCATCACCTCCACTAGCTTTGTCCATAGTGATGCTTTCTAAAGCCCACTTGACTTCACATTCTGGGATGTCTGGCTCTAGGTGAGTGATCACACCATCATGATTATCTGGGTTGTGAAGATCTTTTTTGTATAGTTCTTCTGTGTATTCTTGCCACCTCTTCTTAATATCTTCTGCTTCTGTTAGGTCCCTACCATTTCAGTCCTTTATTGAGCCCATTTTTGCATGAAATGTTCCCTTGGTACCTCTATTATTCTTGAAGAGATCTCTAGTGTTTTCCATTCTGTTGTTTTCCTCTATTTCTTTGTATTGATCGCTAAGGAACCTTTCTTATCTCTCCTGGCTATTCTTTGGACCTCTGCACTAATATGGAATATCTCTCCTTTTCTCCTTTGCTTTTTGCTTATCTTCTTTGTACAGCTATTTGTAAGGCCTCCTCAGACAACCATTTTGCTTTTTTGCATTTCTTTTCCGTGGGGATGATCTTTATCCCTGTCTCTGTACAATGTCACAAACCTCCATCCATAGTTCACCAGGCACTCTGTCTATCAGATCTAGTCCCTATTTCTCACTTCCACTGTATAGTCATAAGGGATTTGATTTAGGCCATACCTGAATGGTCTAGTGGTTTTCCCTACTTTCTTCAATTTCAGTCTGAATTTGGCAATAAAGAGTTCATGATCTGAGCCACAGTCAGTTCCCAGTCTTGTTTTTGCTGACCGTATAGAGCTTCTCCATCTTTGGCTGCAAAGAACATAATCAATCTGATTTTGGTGTTGACTATCTGGTGATGTCCATGTGTAGTCTTCTCTTGTGTTGTTGGAAGAGGGTGTTTGCTATGACCAGTGTGTTCTCTTGGCAAAACTCTTTTAGCCTTTGTCCTGCTTCATTCCATACTCCAAGGCCAAATTTGCCTGTTATGAGAGGTATCTCTTGACTTCCTACTTTTGAATTCTAATCTCCTATATTGAAAAGGACATCTTTTTTGGGTGTCAGTTCTAAAAGGTCTTGTAGGTCTTCATAGAACCATTCAACCTCAGCTTCTTCACTGTTACTGGTTAGGGCATAGTCTTGGATTATCGTGTTATTGAATGGCTTGCCTTGGAAACGAACAGAGATCATTCTGTCATTTTTGAGATTGCTTCCAAGTACTGCATTTTGGACTCTTTTGTTGACCATGATGGCTACTCCATTTCTTCTAAGGGATTCCTGCCCACAGTGGTAGATATAATGGTCATCTGAGTTAAATTTACCCATTACAGTCCATTTTAGTTCACTGATTCCTAGAATATCAGCATTCACTTTGGCTATCTCCTGTTTGACCACTTCCAATTTGCCTTGATTCATGGACCTAACATCTCAGGTTCCTATGCAATATTGCTCTTTACAGCCTCGGACCTTGCTTCTATCTCCAGCCACATCCACAACTGGGCATTGTTTTTGAGTTGGCTCCATCCCTTCATTCTTTCTGAAGTTATTTCTCCACTGTTCTCCAGTAGTATATTGGGCACCTACTGGCCTGGGGAGTTCCTCTTTCAGTATCCTATCTTTTCCCTTTTCATAGTGTTCATGGGGTTCTCAAGGCAAGAATACTGAAGTGGTTTGCCATTCCCTTCTCCTGTGGACCACATTCTGTCAGACCTCTCCACCATGTTCCATCCATCCGTCTTGGATGGCCCCACACAGCATGGCTTAGTTTTGTTGCGTTAGATAGGACTGTGGTCTGTGTGATCCAATTGTCTAGTTTTCTGTGATTACGGTTTCAGTGTATCTGCCCTCTAATGCCCTCTCATAATACCTACCGTCTTACTTGGGTTTCTCTTACCTTGGACGTGGAGTATCTCTTTACGGCTGCTCCAGCAAAGCGCAGCCACTGCTCCTTACCTTGGAAGAGGGTTATCTCCTCACCGCTGCCCCTCCTGACCTTGAATGTGGAGTAGCTCCTCTCGGCCCTCTTGCGCCCATGCAGCTGCCACTCCTTGGACGGCATATGAGTATATGAGTATACTTACATGCAAATATATTCAAGCTATCAACTAACTTGGAATGGTCTCTAGGGATGTATGCCTCTCTTAAATCCTACTTACATACATAAAAATGTTTTTTAAGCATATATGTCTATATAAATATCTTTATTGTCTTATCAAATTTTCATATGTTCCTCACAATCATGTCATCTACAACTAAAAATAAATTTGATTGTTTTTTCCCAAGTTTGTATATTCTTACTATTGCATTAGCTAGAGCCTTCTTTTGCTTCTTGACCTTTTGGCTAAGATCAAGTGTAGCAAGAGCCTTCTTAACAATTTTATAAATTTTATTGAAGTGTAGTTGATTTACATGTTGTTTAATTTCTACTTGCTTACAGCAAAGTGACTCAATTAACAAAAATACCTTGTTTTTAATTTTCTCTTCCATTATGTTTCATCACACGATATCGAATATAGTTCCCTATACTATACAGTAGAATCTTGTTTTTTATCCATCATATATATAATAGCTTGCATCTGCTAGAGTCAAATTCCCTCCCTCAACCCCACTTGGCAACCATAACTCTTTTCTCTATATCTGTGAGTGTGTTTTATGTCCATTTGTGTTGTATTTTATATTGCACATGGAAGTGGTATCATTTGGTACTTGTCTTTTTTAAAATAACTTACTTCACTTAGTATGATGATAATCTCCATCCATGTTGCTGCAAATGGCATTAATTCATTATTTTTAATGGTTGAATAATATTCCATTTTTTATATATACCACATCTTCTTTATCTGTCAATGGACATTTAGGTTGTTTCCATGCATTGATTATTGAAAATACTGCTGATGTGTAAACAATTTTATCATCTAAGTCTTCCTTCCACTTCAAAGGGGAATGGTCTAGTAAATCATAATTAAATGGAACTTGTTTAGAACTTTCTATGGAAAGTCTTAGCATATTTCAATAAATATATGTTTATTCTTTTGAAAGTTGTTATTTAGATTATTTTAATTTTAACAAAGGTTATTTGGAATAACTTAATATTACTTTATAATGATGAGATGCAAAGTTGATGCATTTTGATATGTCAATTTTCCCCTCACTCTTTACATTACTCCATGATATTTCCTTTATTTAAGCAAGATGTAGATTGTTCTATGCTTACCTTCTCAAAAAAAAGGAGGACACAGCAAATCAAAAGCTCAAGTTTTGAAGGATTCAGGACATAAATAATAGATTTGGAAATAAAGTAGATGAAGAGGCAACTATCTCATTTCCAGGTCAAATAAAAATTCTTTCAAAAAAAGGAAATCATAAACTTGGGAGTAAAACACAAAATTGTGTCTCTATATCCTGACTTGACCCCATCCTTGGGTGAGTTTGTATATGATAAGCTTAAAGGGCAGAAGGACATTCCAGAGCAGAGGAGATCTATGTCTTCCCTGGGAAAGCAATTCTCTGCCTTTTTTGAGGGAAAACAATTGCACAGGCTATGCGCAGTAGTTTACTGTAGTAGGCAGCCTCTGAGATGGCACCCAGATATCTGAAGCATTGAGTGTCAGGCCCTGTGCTATCCTTTCACCTTAAGTGTGAGCTGGACCTAGAAATTTTCTTCTATTAAATAAAACATGGCATTCCTGAGACTATGGCTTTCATCTTTCCAGCTTTTTTCTTTTTGGTGAACTCACTTTAGAGGAAAAAATTTGCCATGTTATGAGTGGTCTTATGGAGGAACCCAGAAGAAAAGGAACCAGTTGCTTCACTCTGGTCAACAATGAGTGAAGACTTTAGTACTGCCAATAGTCATGTGGAATGGTTTAAGATATCTGCAGCCTTAGACGTTATCTTGATTGCAGCCTTGTGAGAGGCTCTGAACCAGAGAAAGAGCTAAGCCTAGATTCCTGATCCAGTGGTGATATGATAATATATACCTGTGGTTTTAATCCACTAAATTTCAATAAGATTTTTTTCACAAAGCAATAGAAAATTCATATAGATATCATTATGTACAGCATTTCTACAGATAGATTTCAAATTGGTTGTCACCTCAATGCAGATATGTTAAAATGCTATCTTTTTTATCTGTGACTGGTACAGTCTTTAAAAGCTGTGTGAAGTTTAATTTAGACCCAGAAGGATATAAAAACAATAGAAACAACCAAATATTTCTGTACCTTTGACGGTGGTATGGTATTTACTGTCATAACAATAAGAGAAAGCTGACACTTTAGAGGTCTTGCAGAAGGTAAAAAGGGATGAGTTACCTGTCAGTTAATTTGATAAAAGATTGAGTACAAAGTGTTAAAATGCATATCTCAAAGGATCCAGTGTGTTCAGATAGCAAAGACTAGATAGTACTCCTATTCCACAGACACTTTAGACACATAAAGTTCTCAAATATCCCGCTCTTCATCTCTAGGAAATTGTTGAGAATTAAGGTGACTCAGATTAAATTCCTACAGTGAGGGAGAACTCGAACTCAAAATATAATTCAAGATAAGTTCAAACAAACAAAGGAATAAACAAGGATTGGTAGGCAAGTTCCATTTCACATGTGTACTAGAACTTTTTAGCTGAAATTCAAACTACAATGATAAAATAATGCTTTTTTTTCTCCCATAATTTGGAAATAGAATAAACTGTTGATATATTGATAATTTAGTGATTTGAATTACCTTTACTTCTTTCAAATAAAGAACATTTTCTTTTTGTCTACCTTTGAATTATTATCTGTCAAAACAAATGGGGAACATTCTGATAATAAAAATGTAACAAATTATAAAATAGTCAATTAATTTTAACAGAGAGGATGTAGGGCCCTTATTCAAAAAAAATACTTTCATAAACATTTTATTACATTTTACATTCACATGCTATTAAATAACATAGGGAAGATCATTTGTGCCCTTTTCTTCCAAATGTAATTTCTTGTAAGATTATAGTATAATACCAAAATCAAGATACTGACCTTTGTATAATCTATCAAAATATTCAGATTTCCCCAGGTTTTCTTGTGTGTATGTTTGTGTATTTAACTCTATAAACTTCTAACACATGTGAACACATGTTCATAAATATATTATCACACAGCCAAAATATAGGAAAGCCCCATAATCACAAGCAGGCGGTAAAGCCCAAGGAGGCTGGAACTCCCAGATCAAAGAGTTGTCAGGATTAACTTTTTCTGAGGCCTCTCTCCTTGGCTCACTCTGCCTCCATATGATCTTGTCTTTTAGTCTGTGTGTGCCTGGTGTCTCTTTGCATGACCTCATTTCTTCTTACAAGGACACCAGTTAAGATGTGATTAGGGCCTGCCCTAATGACTTTCTGTTAACTTAATACTTATCTACAAATACAGTCATATTCTGAGGTAATCGGGGTTAGGGCTTCAACTTATGAATTTGAGGGAACACAATTCAGCCCATAATAGGGACATTTCAAAATGTTATATAAATAGAATTATACATGAAGTAACCTATTGGGATTGCCTCTTTGTGTGTGTGTGTGTGTGTGTGTGTGTGTGTCTGTGTGTGTGTGTGTCTGTGTTCAGCATGATTCCCTGGAGTTTCATTCAAATTGTTGCATGTATCAGTGATTTGTTTCTTTTTCTGCCAAGAAGTATTTAGATTAATTAACCATTTATTCTTTGAAGAACATCTGGGTTGTTTCTATGTTTTATGTTATTTTGAGTAAAGTTGCTGTGGACATTTGTGTGCAAGTTTTATGTGAACATACATTTTTATTCCTCTGGAATAAATATCCAAGAGAGCAACTTCTGTTTCATGTTGTAGTTGCACATATAAGTCCCTTAGCTCTTCCTAGGTGACTGTACCACTTTTACATTCCCACCAGTAATGTATAAGTAATTCAGTTTCTCTGAATTCTTACTAGAGTTTGGTGTTCCCAAAATTTTTATTTTTGTTATTCTGTCAAGTGTACGGTGACATCCCTGTGGTAGCATTTTCTCAATGGCTAATGATGCTGAAAATCCTTTAACATGCTTCTTTGACATCTGTATATCCTTCTAACTAAAAGATATGTTCATGCCTTTCACTCATTTGTTTATTGAATTTCTTTTTTAAACTGCTGAGTCTTGAGGGTTCTTTATATATTCTAGGTACTAATCTTATGAGGATATATTGTTCTGAAATATTTCCCAAGTCTGAAGTTTGTCTTTTCATCTTCTTCCCATGGTTTTTCCTAGTGTTGTCAAGGAACTTCCTTGGAGGCACTGGAATTCTATATTAGACTAAAAATTCTAAAATGCTATGTTCTGAAGTATGACAAATTATCAAGATCTACAAAGACCCAGTCAAAAACAATGCAGCAGTGACACCATAGATTTAAGTATTATAGACTACGGAAATAATCTTTCTGTTTTCTGAAGATTTTCAGAGAATAGCATAATTTGTTCATTTACAATAATAATAGCTAATATTTATAGTGACTTTAGCAAGTTCTAAATACAGCTTTACATGCATTTATTCATATAATCCTTCTAATTGTATTATATAGTTATTTGTTATTTATTTTTTTCCTTTTAATAGAAATGTAAAATGAGGCTTAGAATGATTGATTTTCCTAAACCTTGAGATATTATAACCAGAACATAAAGGGATTTCAGGCCAATCAAGAAAGTGTAGGATTCTTTTTCAGTTATTGGAAATAAAAGTACACTTTTTACTGACCTGGTGAAAATTTAATGTCTGTTAGTTGGAATTTTAAAAGTCAGTGGGATATTTAACAGATGCTAGATATTTGTTTGTATATGTGTAAGCATATGAATTTCTTTTATAATGTACATAAACTGTATTTTGATTTCATTATACAACCTACATATAATTTCAGAGTGACTATTTCTCTGAACATTCTTTCTCTATTTTACTGGACACACAGAATTACCAGAATGGTTCTTAAACATTCCTTAGTAGCAGACCCCTTTAAAATATTCATAAAACTATGGATGTCCTCAGTTATATTTCACATGCAAATATAATCATAGTCTTACATATGCTGATACAATTCAAATGGTCTGCTGGTCCCCTACTGCTACCTCTAAGTAAAATAAGCCCATTTTCTTTCCTAGTTTCTAGTTTGATTTTTGTCAAGTTAAAGTTGAAGTCACTAAACTTATACATTCCCCTGTAAACTCCTTGATGTGGATAAAGATATGAAAATTCTAAATTCCTTTTTTGGTTATCTTAACTTATGTTCTACAATGACCTTTGCAGTCAAGTGTTGGGAGTAAATGTTTCATAAATGAAACTTTTATTTTATAGACTTCAGTAAATGCACAGTCTACAGTATTGATTTGAATGGATAAATTATGGTATTTCTGACCAAACCCTGTCAATGTTGTCTTCAAGCAAAAGGGATTTTTTTTTCACCAAAATGTTTTTAAACAGGAGTTTCATGGCTCCAATGTGTAGAAGATGCTGAGATCAAGACAGGCAAATCCATATGCCAACAGAACAGAGAGATGGCTCATGGACAAAGAATTAAGCTTCATGAAAGCATTCTTGAGGTCAGTATAGAAGCAGGCTACCAGTATTTTGAAATATCTATTGAAAGGAAAAACATTATTCCTTGGAAATCAATTTTAAAAGGCTCTGTATGAAAATTCTTATATTTGTCCTCTGAATTATGACAAATGCTCAATGTCTGCATGTACCCAGTCTGCCTCTAATTAGAACCTTGAAAAAAGAATCTGATGTCTAAGATAAGATGGCATTGAATACAGCAATGAGAAAATACAGTCCATGAGAGAAAGATAACCAACCCAGTTTAGATCAGAACTATTTTCTCAGTCATATAGGTTAAAGTTGATCCTGAAATTGTTGGTGAGGATGAACTGAAGACTGATGCCAGAATTTACTACATCTCCTTGATGAGTCAGTATAAAAAAAGGTCATGTTTTAAATAATATATTATCATAGTGCTCTCCATAAGTTATTTTCATATATTCTCACGTGCACATTAAGGAACTATTTCAAGTACCGTCATACATAGATGACAGGATCATAACACCATGGAGTCTAGTGTCCAAATATGGCAAAATTGATAAGCAGTGCTCTTTGTGGAATCATGTCTCAGCAAAATTTGATTCTCCCTACTTCACTATACTTCAAAGCCTGTCAGTGCTGTTTGTTCTGTGTTATATATGATGGATGTTTCCCTTTGTTCATCCTAAATTTATGTCATACAACACTGCTAGATATTAAGACATACAAAAGCATTTTCAATTTTTCTGTGAATGTGTATTTTGGATAAACACCCACATGAAGACATATATAATTATAATGTATTTTTTCAGTCCTTGACTCACAGAAATGTGCACTAGTTTTCTTCTGCCAATGAAAATGGTGCTATTATTTACTATAATTTTGAAAACCAGACTTCAAGCATTTTTATAATTAGAATCCTGCATTAAGTATAGCAGAAAGAAATCAACATTTAACAATGACAAAAGAAAAGCTTAAAAATATTCCACAGAATGAACAGATGTATCTAAAGGATCAATACATAAATGTTTTCACTTTCTAAGAGAAATAACCTTACTAATATGCCAAATCAAAGTGATTTTAGTGGTATTATATTTAAAATAATTTCCCTCAGACTTATTGTTTATTTCAAATAATTACCCTTCTAAAAAAAAATTACTATATTTGCATCATTTCACATTACTACTAGATTCATGTTTTTAGTAACTACATGACTTCAAATGTCATATCAAGTAGGTCTCAACAGTGGAAAATCCAATCAACTTTCAGTGAATAATCAAGTTCTGTTACTGTTGTGGTTTTGGCACATTCCAAACTCACTTTAATATGCAGGAGAAAAACCTCACATTTTGTATCAATACACTGGTGGTTAACTACACTAGTGGTGGCTAAAACAAGTGTCATTTTGTAGGCCTCTTAAAAATCCAATCTGTAATTATTTCCACGTTAAGGTTCTTACTGCTGAAGATAGTATAATAACATCAGTTAGCAAATGTCATTTTCCTAATATCAGACTTAGGTAATTTTGAGTTGTATTATTTTAAATTTAAAATAAAATATGTATTCTTTTATTACAATGCTTGATCATATCCACCCTAGATTACATATTTTGCAACAAAATTTGTTAAATAGTCCATCTAAATCTTTCTGAGATTGAGAATCTGCTTCTTCTATAGTTACATAAATGGGTTCTATGCACACTGAAAGTTTTTATCATAAATAAGAATTTTAACAACAGCCTAGCAATAATGAGAATGATGATCATTACAATAAGAACAAAACATATAATACTTTTTAAACATCAGGCAGTATTCTAAACACCTGCTGTTAAGTGGCTCAGTCATGTCCTACTCTTTGTGACCCCATGGATTGCAGCATGCCAGACTTCCCTGTCCTTCACTATCTCCTGGAATTTGCTCAAAGTTATGTCCATTGAGTTGGTGATACCTTCCAACCATCTCATCTTCTGTCGCTCCCTTCTCCTCCTGCCCTCAATGCACTAATGCAAATCATTAATAATTTAATTCTCACAACAATTCTGAAACATAATTAATTATAGTACTAATATTATTATTTTGCATATGAGAAACCTGAAGTATAGAGTCAAAATAATTTGCCCCAAGAAGACAGTTCATGAGAAGCAGAATGAGAAATTAAATCTGGGCAATCTGTCCCTATTTTCAAATATGATGTATTTGTACAGTTCCTTTTATCCAATTCATGTTAATTTCATATTACTTTGATAATAACACTGTTGTCAATTATAATTTGAGTCATTATAGTTATGAGAAGTTTTCAACAAAAACTAATAAAGGAAATAGGCTAGCAAAACTCGGTTGATATTAACTGTGAAGCTCATTCTGATTTCAGAAATTCTAAAATTAATCAATATAAAGTTACAAATTATTTCTTTATGTTATATTCCTAAGTGGGAAAATATGACAGAAATCATGTTCTACTTGCTATTTGAGAAAGATTAAATTTCTTTATATGTATAGAATTGGACATATTTTTAAACATAAAGGAGGAAGAGAAGAAGTGAAAAATGAAGAAAAGGAAACTTCATTGAGATAATTTTATTATATATGGAAATACCAAATCACTACATTGTGCACTAGGAACTAACAGTGTTGTAGGTCAATTGCACTTCAAAAACAAGCAAGCTCATAGAAAAAAGATCAGATTTGTTGTCACCAGAGGTGGGAGGTGGTAAGGGGGCGGGAGTTGGGGTGGAGGATTGGGTAAAGTGGTCAAAAGGTATAATCTTCCAGTTTTAAGATAAATTAGTACTAGGGATGTAAAAGATAACATGATTCATATAATTAACACTGCTACAAGTTATATACGAAAGTTGTTAAGACTAGATCCTGGGCTGGTGATCTGTTTCACTATAGATAATATACATGTTTTGATGCTGTTCTCTTGAAACATCCCACCCTCACCTTCTCCCACAGAGTCCAGCCCAGGTTGAATGCATGAGACAAGTGCTCGGGATTGGGTAGAGAGGGAGGTGGGAGGGGGGATCGGGATGGGGAATACATGTAACTCCATGGCTGACACTTGTCAATGTATGACAGAACCCACTATAATATTGTAAAGTAGTTAGCCTCCAACTAATAAAAATAAACGAAAAAAAAAAAAAAAGAAATCAAAGATGACAAAGTTATCAATAAAAGACTTTAAAATATTAAAAAAAAAAAAAAAAGAAAAAGACATGTGTACCCTAATGTTCATTGCAACACTGTTTGTAATAGCCAGGACATGGAAGCAACCTAGATGCCCATCAGCAGATGAATGAATAAGGAAGCTGTGGTACATATACACCATGGAATATTACTCAGCCATTAAAAAGAATTCATTTGAATCAGGTCTAATGAGGTGGATGAAACTGGATCCTATTATACAGAGTGAAGTAAGCCAAAAAGAGAAACACCAATACAGCATACTAACACATATATATGGAATTTAGAAAGATGGTAATGGTAACCCTGTATGCAAGACAGCGAAAGAAACACAGATGTACAGAACAGTCTTTTGGACTCTGTGGGAGAGGGTGAGGGTGGGATGATATGGGAGAATGGCATTGAAACATGTAAAGTATCACATGTGAAACGAATCACCAGTCTGGGTTCAATGCATGAGACAGGGTGCTCGGGGTTGGTGCACTGGGATGACCAGTGGAATGGGACAGGGAGGGAGGGGGAAGCAGGGTTCAGGATGGGGAGCACATGTACACCCATGGTGGATTCAAGTCAATGTATAGCAAAACCAATACAATATTGTAAAGTAAAATTAAAAAAAAACCCAAAAAACAAAAAGAATAGATCCTGAGTTCTCAACACAGGAAAAAAAGCTTTTTTTTCCCCCCTATCTATATGAGATGATGGATGTTCACTAAAATTTCATGAAGTATGTAAGTCATATTATCATAGTACACCTTAAACTTATACAGAGCTGCATGCCAATTATATCTCAATGAAACTTGAAGAGAAAAAAGAGAGAAAGAAAAGGAAGCTTCACCTAACTAGGGGTTTTCCATTCAGGTAATTGACTGTTGTAATAACTGGGCAGCATGATAAGGACATGGCACCAAATATTTCAGATCAAAAACAAGCAACAATAACATTAACATCATTTGGGGCTATGTTGGTAAGAAATGGAAAACTGAAATATAAACAACCCCCTTGGAGAGCTTCTTAACACAACTAAATGAAATGAAATATTAGATTTCTGTATTTTATTTTATTGTCCATAAGATATTTTCTTAAAAGTAGTATTAAACCAATATTTTCCTGTGAATTCAGTAGGCTTTAATATACCACCCCAGAGGACAAAAGTTTTTGCTGAGGAATCCTAAATTCTGGGTTCAAGTTTAGAGCAAAAACATCTCTTTTTTTGGACAATAAGTACTGAAAGTATGTGCAGTAGGCATCTGTGGATTTCCTGTAGTCAACATCTATTTCTGCTTTCTTCTATCTTAGCAATTCCAGTATCAACTCTTCTCCAAAACACACACACACACACACACACACACACACACACACACAAACTTCTTTAGAAGAACTGCTTCTCCTCATTACATTCCATGACATTCTGGTAGATCTTCTAATCATAGTGTTATAGGAATTGGCCATTGTGAATGGTCTCAGTGACTGAGCTTATCACACAAACTAGCCTGATCAGATCCCCATTCTCAGGTTTATGTATCCTAAATTGGGAAAAGAAGAGTTTCTCTTCTCTGAGATTGCTAAATTGTAATAATAAAAACTTGGAGTTTACTGTGGCCATTTTATCCCCTCCTCCCATTCTATATAGAGTTAAGGAACAGAGTTGTGGAAACAGAAAGAATATTATTTATTTCCCTTCATCTCAGTTGTTTTGAGTTACATAAATTAATAAATCCCCATTTTGTCTCAATTGGACTTCTTCACCTTTTAAATAATAAGGAGAAAAAGGATAAGGAGGAGATCTTAATTCTAATTACAGATGCTTGTAACTTCCTTGGACAATAGTGATATTTTAATGACTTTTCACAATAGTTTCTTGCCTAACATCCAGTAGGCCATAACAATAATAAAACTTGGGAAATATATTAGATTCAAATTTAAAGCTGCAACAAAAATGAACTCCATGAATTAACTCTCCAATGTAACAAAATAGAAGAATTAATTACCACTCATTTATCTGCCCAAGTTTGTGTATTTATTCGCACAAAGCCAATATTCTATAAATCCTGGAGAATCTCTGACAATTTCTACCACCCTGTCGACAATGGGTATGAAATGAAATGGAATGTTTACTGATATATTTTAACCTCTGTTTGCAACATTACTCAAGAAATGCAAGTTTAAGTAGAATATCTCACTACTTAGAATTGTGAGATTGGAAAAGGCACAAGGAATCTTGGACCCAATCTGTCTTGAACACTTTTGAATATAATATCCAGATTTAATCAGGCGTGTCTTCCAAAAATCACATGAGAAAAACTTAAAGGTCTCATTCCAGCACTCTTCAACCTTGGGAGAGCACACACAGGCATGTGCATTGGATAAAGTTCCCTAATTCTGATATTCATCCCTGCTTAAAACATCTGCTCTGCATAAATTAGTTTTACCTGTCTGTGTGCCTTAGCAAACTGTCCTCTAAGACTAGGGCCTCTGCAATTAACTCTAGAGAATATGGATCTGGTGTAATGGAGGAACTCAGTAAGTTTTTGTACCATAAACAAATCATAAATCAACCTGATTTGAGTTTTTTGTTGTTGTTGTTGTTCTTTATTAACTTGAGAAACAGGAAAAAAATCTGAATTCCTTGTGCCATGATTTATTTCTTCTGTAAAATGCAACACTGTAACTAAGATAATGCATCTTCTTTTCAATCACTTGTTTTATAAAGAGAAAATGTTAAAATTGAAGAATAGATATGTACTGTTCAACAAGCTTGTAATATTCACTATTTTCCTACAACTGATGATACACTGTTCAGGAGGCTGATAGAGCAAGTTTCAGGGCCAGACAAGGAGAAAGGGCCCAGCTTTTAGTAAACATGCAATCTTGAATTTGCCATCATTATTAGTGCTGTATACAAGCAGATAAAGCCTCATCTAGATATATCCTATGAAATGAAGCATAAAAGTAATATTTCTTAACCATAGCTTCAGTGCTTAAAGGCAGAGATGATGATATAATTAGTCCAAAAAATAATATCAAGCATGTCCAAAGATACTTAACACCTTTCATGTGGGACAGGTAAAGTATAGCTATTACTCTGAAGAAGCACGGTTGTTTTTTCTAAAATATAACTAGGCATGTGTGCATGCCAAGTCACATCAGTCATGTTCAACTCTTTGTGACCCATGGATTGTAGCTCACTAGGCTGCTCTGTCCATGGGGTTCTTCAGGCAAGAATACTTGAGTGAGATGCCATTTCCTCCTCCAGGGGATCTTTCTGACCCAGGGACCAAACCTGCAACTCCTGTGGCTCCTGCATTACAGGTGAATTCTTTACCACTGAGCCACTGAGGAAGACCTAAATATAACTATACTGAAACTAATTTGTTTCATTTGTAGAAAAATAACATTTTTCTAATTACACAAATTCTACCCCCACTTAATGCATGTAAAATATAATTTATAACTTGAACAGAAAAGCAAAATAGTGCACAGCTGGGTGTTTAATTTTCCAGCACCCATTTCCCCTTAATCATCCTTATTTCCTTCAGGGAAATAGCATCCTCCAGCTCCCTATCTATCTTTGGCTTAGCAACATCACTTTGTAAATCCAAGGATGAACAATTGACTGTGAGGCTGGCAAACTAGAATTTTCTCTATTCCTGACCATAGCAATTGGTAAATGAGCATGTGACCCAAATTATCTCAATAAGAATCAGCCTTCCACCTTTTGTATAATGTAAGCCTAGAGTTGCGTGTGACCTATTTGTCACCACAGTAAATGAGACTACTTGAGAAAAATGAAGGTCATACAGAGGAAAGAGCAGGCAACTAAGAGAGAAAGAGAGAGTTGTGGGGGGGAATGGAGAGAATACATGCTAACGACTTTGTTGAGGCTCTGGATCCACCGGTGGTGATCTCAGTTATGTGATTGGTTAAATTACTTTGTTGCTTTGAGTGAAGTTGAGTCAAGATTTTGTGACTTGAAATGATACAAATTTTACATAAAATAGATGGACCTGGTACTTTAAGATTAAAATCAAGACAGCTTGAAGAGGGTTTAGGGGTTAGACTGGGTCTAGGAGGTGCTCAAAATGTCTATCTCTACCTCTTTGTGTACTGAGATCCTGGAAGTATTCACAATTCCTTAAAAAAGGAAAATGTGCATGTATACATACTGACACAGTATCTGAATTTCCTTCATAGAAACAGAAATGTTCCACTAAATCAGAGAATTTCAAATTAATACATCGTGGGGAATGTGGCAGAGAGAATTGATGGCTTATACTTGGTTTGCCAACAGCTCCAAGTAAGATGATTTTATCATTCAAACAGAGACACTTGATAGTTTAAGAACCCACTAATAATAAGGACAACAGGACAGCAATGTATAAATCAGGACTATCCCAGGAAAATCAAGTCATATTTATTTTACACAAAAGGAGTGAAAGCAATAATTTATTTTTAGTTCAAGGGTCTCAAGTTTAAAGCTTTCCTCTGTCATTAATGGATTAATCATTGCAAATAACTGTTTCACAACTCCTGTGCTATAATGAATGTTTATATAGTTAAACTTTATTGAAGTTCAATTTTCACAGAAGAACTAGAAAGGCATTATAAGAGCTGTAAAAAAGAAAAAGATCAAAGGGTGAAAGTGGTCAAGAGTGTACCTAGCATTGAATTTTTATAACGGCAGGGGTGGTGAGTCAGCTGACGTTTTGAAGGCTGAGGGCACCACCTGGAGGTAACCAGGACGCATTAGCACAAATTGGCATAGATTCTATGAGTCTGTAATAAGAGCAATTTTGTAAGCATTTCCATCAAGAGAATTGATCATTGAGAATCTGGCAGTCTGCCCAGCACATTATCCAGAGTAAACTCTGGCCCCACTGATCTGTTTAAAATATTATATTGCCTTCCAAAAATTCCTTGCAAGTAAACTGTCAGTGTTTCTTGAATCTGCTTTGCTCATTAGAAAAAGTTTGATGTGGATTGTGATTCAGGAATCTTACACACAAGTCTCAGGTCAATAGGCATGGAACTGTTCTTAAATTTTTCCTTAAAATAAGGGATCAGGGATATAATCAATCTGATTTCAGTGTTGAACATCTGGTGATGTCCATGTGTAGAGTCTTCTCTTGTGTTGTTGGAAGAGGGTGTTTGCTATGACTAGTGCATTCTCTTGGTAGATTTATTATATTCTTTACAGCCAAATATGGAGAAGCTCTATACAGTCAGCAAAAACAAGACTGGAGCTGACTGTGACTCAGATCAGAACTCCTTATTGCCAAATTCACTTAAATTGAAGAAAGTGGAGAAAACCATTAGACCATTCAGCTATGACCTAAATCAAATCCCTTATGACTATACAGTGGAAGTGAGAAATAGATTTAAGGGACTAGATCTGACAGAGTGCCTGATGAACTATGGATGGTGGTTTGTGACATTGTACAGGAGACAGTAAACAAGACCATCCCCAAGAAATAGAAATGCAAAAAAAAAAAAAAAAGGTTGTCTGAGGAGGCCTTAAAATAGCTGTGAACAGAAGGGAAGTGAAAAGCAAAGGAGAAAAGGAAAGATATTCCCATTTGAATGCAGAGTTCCAAAGAATAGCAAGGAGAGATAAGAAAGCCTTCCTCAGTGAACAATGCAAAGAAATAGAGGAAAAGAATAGAATGGGAAAGACTAGAGATCTCTTCAAGAAAATTAGAAATACCAAGGGAATATTTCAGGCAAAGATGGGCTCAATAAAAGACTGAAATGGTAGGGACCTAACAGAAGCAGAAGATATCAAGACGAGGTGGCAAGAATACACAGAAGAACTGTACAAAAAAGATCTTCATGACCCAGATAATTATGATGGTGTGGTCACTCACCTAGAGGCAGACATCTTGGAATGTGAAGTCAAGTGGGCCTTAGGAAGCATCACTACGGACAAAGCTAGTGGAAGTGATGGAATTCCAGTTGAGCTATTTCAAATCATGAAAGATGATGTTGTGAAAGTGCTGCACTCAAAATGCCAGCAGATTTGGAAAACTCAGCAGTGGCCATAGAACTGGAAAAAGTCAGTTTCCAACCCAATCCCACAGAAATGCAATGCCAAAGAATGCTCAAACTACTGCGTAATGTCACTCATCTCACATGCTAGCAAAGTAATGCTCAAAATTATCCAAGTCAGACTTCAGCAATACGTGAACCATGAACTTCCAGATGTTCAAGCTGGTTTTAGGAAAGGCAGGGGAACAAGAGATCAAACTGCCAACACCCACTGGATCATCGAAAAAGCAAGAGAGTTACAGAAAAACATCTATTTCTGCTTTATTGACTATGCCAAAGCCTTTGACTATGTGGATCACCACAAACTGTGGGAAATTCTGAAAGAGATGGGAATACCAGACCACCTGACCTGCCTCTTGAGAAACCTATATGCAGGTCAGGAAGTAACAATTAGAACCGTACATGCAACAACAGACTGGTTCCAAATAGGAAAAGAAGCATATCAAGGCTGTATATTGTCACCCTGCTTATTTAACTTATATGCAGAGTACATCATGAGAAATGCTGGGCTGGAAGAAGCACAGGCTGGAATCAAGATTGCCGAGAGAAATATCAATAACCTCAGGTATGCAGATGACACCACCCTTATGGCAGAAAGTGAAGAGGAACTAAAGAGCCTCTTGATGAAAGTGAAAGAGGAGAGTGAAAAAGTTGGCTTAAAGCTCAACATTCAGAAAACTAAGATCATGGCATCTGGTCCCATCACTTCATGGGAAATAGATGGGGAAACAGTGGAAACAGTGGCTGACTTTATTTTTCTGGGCTCCAAAATCACTGCAGATGGTGACTGCAGCCATGAAATTAAAAGATTCTTACTCCTTGAAAGGAAACTTATGACCAACCTAGACAGCATATTAAAAAGCAGAGACATTACTTTGTCCACAAAGGTCCATCTAGTCAAGGCTATGGTTTTTCCAGTAGTCATGTATGGATGTGAAAGTTGGACTATAAAGAAAGCTGAGGGCTGAAGAATTGATGCTTTTGAACTGTGGTGTTGGAGAAGACTCATGAGAGTACCTTTAACTGCAAGGAGATCCAACCAGTCCATCCTAAAGGAGATCAGTCCTGGGTGTTCTTTGGTAGGACTGATTTTGAAGCTGCAACTCCAATACTTTGGCCACCTGATGCAAAGAGCTGATTCATTTGAAAAGACCCTGATGGTGGGAAAGATTGAGGCCAGGAGACGGGGACGATAGAGGATGAGATGGTTGGTTGGCATCACCGAGTCAATGGACATGGGTGTGTGTGGTATCCGGGAGTTGGTGATGGACAGGGAGGCCTGGCGTGCTGCAGTTCATGGGGTCGCAGAGTCGGACACGACTGATCTGAACTGAAGGGATTAGGACGGTGCAGCAGAGCTGTTAAGACTATGAACGGAACTCAAATATGAATTCAGAGTGTAAAGCCATTATATACCTGTGGAAAATTATTTACCTTACTTAACCTTTGTTTTCTAATCTACAAAATGAGAAAAACTTTAGAAAGTGTCTCATAAAGCTTTTGAGAGAATGACATAAGATGTTGTGCTTCACATATTTAACAGATGCTGTGGTAAACAATCAGTAACTTTTTAAAATTACCATGAACTCTTTAAACCAGAACATCATAATATTAAACCTAGTTGTCAAATAAGTTATTTAAATCTCAAGAAGTAGGCTTTATCATTTACATAATAATTGTATTTTCCAAAATATTGCTTTTCCAGTACATGAATGCATGCATGCTAAGTTGCTTCAGTCGTGTCCAACTCTTTGCCACCCAATTTGCCATAGCTGCTCTTTCCACGGGATTCTCCAGGCAAGAATACTAAAGTTGCTTGCCATGCCCTTCTCTAGGGGATCGTGCCGATCCAGACATCAAACCTGCATTTCTTACATCTCCTGCACTGGCAGGTGAGTTCCTTACCACTATAGCTACCTGGAATGCCCCGTACCAGTATATATCCCATGTTAAATATTCTTAAAATATGACACTACCTTTCTTCAGATTGAGAGCTAGAGGTCTAGGTTTTTTCCCCTCAGGTAAACTTTGTAACAGTCTTGACCAATACAGTACAGCAGAACCAATGCTACCTGACTCCCAAGACTAATTCTAAGCAGTCATCATAGCTTAGGTGTGACTCTCTCTCACAGAACAAGAACCACTGGATCCCTAGGCCAACACATAAAAAGTCTGGTTCCCTGAAGTTTCTGTGCTGAAGAAATCACACGGGGAGACCCCATAAAGATTGGGCTGTCCAAAAAGCCCCAGTCTTTCCAGTCTCTAGCTATTTGTGTCATCCCAACATCAACTATCAGGCATGCGGTGAGTGAACATTCAGATGATTTTAACCTCTGCTTTTGAGCCACTATAGAGAGTAGAGGCAAGCTGTCCAAGCCAAGTACTACCCAAATCAGAGATTCATGAGCAAATTAAATAGTGTCTTAGATTACTAACTAAATTTGACACATAGCCATAGTAACTGGAATAATATCTAGTGTTTAAAATGTTTACTTATATGGCCATTGCTTTTCCAAAAAATAAGTGCAGCTTCAATTTAGAGTTCTAATTCAAATGTTTAATCAAAGATCCCAAACTTATTTTTTTTTCAAATGCTGCTGTTTTAACTTGTTGATATGTATGAAATTTTCTTGATATGGTAAATCTTGAATTCATCAGGAACTATCATTTCTAATATATAATGTACTATTTGAGTTGTTTATAATATCTATTATTAATATTGAAAGTTATTTGAAATTCAATGCAAATATAATATCTTATAATCCTGGATCAAAGAGTAAAAATCAAAACAAAACTAATTCAGGTACTTGGAACTTTAATTCTACGGTTCTTACCCACCGGCTTCAGCAGTTCAAAATTGATTGTGTTAAGTGTCAAGTGCAGAGTCTTAGAGCCATTTTGTGTATGACTCTTCTCTGCATATTAATCTATTTCAAAAGGGAGTACTGAAAATATACATTGATAAAGAACATATATTTTTCCTTTCTTTTAAATTCTTTTATTGAGCAAATCAAGAGATCACAAATTAATAAAATATTTTAAGAACTGAAATTTAAAGTTGGAGGGGAAATGCTAATGCTTTGAAACAATTTTTTTTTTAAAAGTCAATGTAGAATTTGTCTTTTGGAAAAGTAGAGGGAGGACTAATCAAATTTGCTATAGTATTCATTTAAAAATAACTTCCAAAGAAGTCATATTTTAAAGAGATAGAGAAACATTTTAATATTGCAATCTAAGTAAATCATGAAGGCTTTTTCAGCTCCACTACCCTCAGTTTAATTCTTCTTTTCTTCCTTTTAAATCTACATGTTTCTAAATATGTAATGCGGATTGTTGAAAATAGTTTTCACTGTATCCTTCGGCTTGTGCACTATTGTACCAAACCCAGATCTCACATTAACTCAGGAAAATGAAAATAAGGTGGTCAGAGTAGAAAAACCAAAATGATCCATAAAATGGAGGGGACATTCTCTACGGAGAGGCCATAGAGAGTTAGGGCTTTGAACAAAAAGAAAAAAATCTGAGAAATTATTTCACTCCAAGGCTTGAAGTCATCAAATATAAGTTAAATTCTGTCAGTTTTGTGACTATGTGAGGACTTTAAAGTATGAAAGTTAATATTTAAACTTCTTGGTGATGGTGGTGGTATTAGAAAGTACACATTTTAGGGATTAGGAGCCAGATTCTGTGTCTTAATTCTGAGACTTATTAAAAGTCCAGTATAAAAAGTTATTCAATTTTGTTCACCTCTGTGATCCATTTCAGTTCAAGAGGAGTGTACTAAAAAATGTTTTCCTGTGGTAAAATGTGGTGTAGTAGGAGAGATCTGAATTTCCTAATACTTATTGGATGTGTAGTTTGGTGGGGTTGCACAGAGTCAGACACGACTGAAGTGACTTAGCAGCAGTTTGGTGGGGAGGGAAGTCTATAACTTGACCATGTTCTCAGGAGATCTGTTATCTCAAGTTTAAGAAGAATTCATGATCTCTTTCAGAGCAATCATTGGGCATGTCAAATCTATCAGGTAATTTCAGGCTACAGAAATAGAAAGTATTTACATTTTCAGCTAAATTATGCCAGTTTAAATTCATTGATGTGCATAGAGCAAGTCATAAAGAAAAATCAGAGATTCTGAAGCTTATTGATAACTTTGTGACTTATGTAAATGAAAGGCAATATTGCAATCTAACCTTGGTATTATAGCAATGGAATGTTTCAGTCTAAACATTTGTACACGCTAATTGTAAAGATAATGGCTACTGTAGGCATGGATGAGAGTAATTTGAAACAGACAAATAGTTGGCACCCTGTAATAATCTCACTACATGTTTAGTGAAATTTTAATAAAAAAGTTCACAATCTGTGTTCTCCAGAATTTATTGAGTCACTGTGGCTGGCTCTGTTTTCATTCTGAAAGGCTGATCCTTGTGTGCCTATTGAGATACACATTCTCTCTGAAAGCCTTTTTGATTCTTTGGATGAGGTCCTAATTTCTGGTATCTCTCTAATCTGTTACCGAGTAATTCATCTAAATCTCATCTCACACACCAGTAAAGTAATGGCTTCAGCAATACGTGAACTGTGAACTTTGAGATATTCAAGCTGGTTTTAGGAAAGGCAGAGGAACCAGAGATCAAATTGCCCACATACGCTGGATTATAGAAAAAGCAAGAGAGCTCCAGAAAAAACATCTATTTCTGCTTTATTGACTATGCCAAAGCCTTTGACTATGTGGATCACCACAAACTGTGGGAAATTCTGAAAGAGGTGGAAATACCAGACCACCTGACCTGCCTCTTGAGAAACCTGTATGCAGATCAGGAAGTAACAATTAGAACTGGACATGGAACAACAGACTGGTTCCAAATAGGAAAAGGAGTATGTCAAGGCTGTATATTGTCCCCTTGCTTATTTAACTTATATGCAGAGTACATCATGAGAAATGCTGGGCTGGAAGAAGCACAAGCTGGAATCAAGATTGCCGGAAGAAATATCAATAACCTCAAATATGCAGATGACACCACCCTTATGGCAGAAAGTGAAGAACTAAAGAGCCTCTTGATGAAAGTGAAAGAGGAGAGTGAAAAAGTTGGCTTAAAGCTCAACATTCAGAAAACTAATATCATGGCATCTGGTCCCATCACTTCATGGGAAATAGATGGGGAAACAATGGAAACAGTGTCAGACTTTATTTTGTTGGGCTCTAAAATCACTGCATATGGTGATTGCTGCCATGAAATTAAAAGACACTTACTCCTTGAAAGGAAAGTTATGACCAACCTAGATAGCATATTAAAAAGCAGAGACAATACTTTACCAACAATGATCTGTATAGTCAAGGCTATGGTCTTTCCAGTGGTCATGTATGGATGTGAGAGTTGGACTGTGAAGAAAGCTGAGCACCGAAGAATTGATGCTTTTGAACTGTGGTGTTGGAGAAGACTCTTGAGAGTCCCTTGGACTGCAAGAAGATTCAACCAGTTCATCCTAAAGGAGGTCAGTCCTAGGTGTTCATTGGAAGTACTGATGTTGAAGCTGAAACTCCAATACTTTGGCCACCTCATGAGAAGAGTTGACTCACTGGAAAAGACCCTAATGCTTGGAAGGATTGGGGGCAGGAGCAGAAGGGGATGATAGAGGATGAGATGGCTGGATGGCATCACCGACTCGATGGACATGATTTGAGTAAACTCCGGGAGCTGGTGGCAGACAGTGAGGCCTGGTGTGCTGCACTTCATGGGGTGGCAAAGAGTTGGACACGACTGAGCGACTGAACTGAACTGAACTTAATCCATCTTAAAGGTAAGAAATGCTGTGCAATTATTGCTAAGCCACTCTCTGATATAAAACTCAAATTTTCCAATTCTCTGATTTATGAAAAATGTGTGTTGCAGTATTTCAACCTCTTTTTTTAAGATATCTGATGTTGTCAAAGGCAAAGACTATACAAGTTTCTTACAAATAAAGGAGAGAGACAAGAACTATTTTGAGTTCAACTTTGTTGGAATAAAGTGCAAAAGATCCTTTAAAAGCCAAAACTGAGAAGAATCACAAGTCATTTGTGCTTGCTAACTGGCCTTCCTAGAGAAAAAACAAAATGGGCTTCCCAGGTGCCTCAGTCGTAAAGAGTCTGCTTGCCAATGCAGGAAAGCACAAGTGACATCAGTTCAATCCCTGGGTCAGAAAGATCTTCTGGAGCAGGAAATGTCAACCAGCTCCAGGAATTTTCTTGCCTGGAAAATTCCATGGACAGAGAAGCCTGGCAGACAAGAGTCCACAGAGTTGCAACTAGTTGGACACAACTGAGCGAACAAGCATGCACATAAAGAAAAAATAAACTTTATCCTGTCTTCAAGAGAGCAGATAGCTTCACAACTTGGTGCAAGTTAACCTCCAGTTAGGCTTCTACCCATCCAGGGAGACTGAGAAATAGGAGCTCTATCTTCCTTGATGATTACAATTCAAAAGGGTGACTCCCAGCTCCTTGCATAAGACCTTCCTCAGTTGTAAAACTGGCAAGAGGCTTTTAAGAAGATTTACATCTCAAAGGGGCAGAGAAAGAATTGACAATGAAAGGTTTTCTAATGTAAATGCTCTAAGAAAAGGAAGGCCATGTCCTAGAGTCAGAAAGAAGCCTAACTAAAATTATAGTCAAGCTGGGGGACATGCTAAGACTGCCTTGGTCCCTGTCAAGCTTTCAAAATGCACCTTACTCTGTTCATATGTCACATAATTATAGAATCAATTACAGAATCACTGACTGCCCTAAGATGGTAATAAGAATTTACTATTCAGCTTAAACTGTTCAAAAAGTGATGAACAATAGGAGTATCATTTTTTTCACAGAAGGCAATATGAAATTTACATTCTGCCATTTATTATAGATTTTCTTTTTGCCCAGAAGTTTATATTAAAATATTCTACAAGTATTTATGTGAACATTTAGTTGCTGTGCATTTTTTATTATTTCTAAAGCACATTTGAAACAAGTACATTAATGCAACCTGTTTATTTTAGTATATCTGACTCATAACAAAAAGTGTAATCATTTCTCTTGACATCTTATACAGAGCACCTGTATACTGATACATATTTTGTTTTAATCATAGTGTATGACCTACTTATTCAACAAAATGCTCGCAATTGACCACACCACATTTTGGAGACCATTTTCTTCTTGTATGTATTGTAGGTATTGTTTCTGGGGCTTCCTGATTCATCAGTCACATCAATCCACATTACTCACATCGTGCCAAGAGCAATTACAAACCACATTCTCTAGCCAAGGACCTTGGTGCAGAAGTAACCCCTTGACAGTGAATCTCTACATTAGTGACAATAAGAAGACGACTTATTCAATTTCAACAATTAAAGGGACTGTGTAACAGGTCACATTTTCTCCTAGATGTACTGAACAAGGGCACTGAAAGATAAAATTCAGTAAGATAAAATAAAACATGAAATACGAAGTTTCATCCACAAAGAGGATAATGTGCCAGTCCACTTCTTTATAGCTCTGTACTTTGTGTTGTGGTCCTAAGCCAAAAAGAGACTCTCACTGTTCAAATGACCTTCAGAGATGCCCTGGGGGTCTCTAGGCATCTCTGGACCCAGGCTTTTTGCTTCTACATTAATCATCATTGGTTGTTGACTATCGTGGGTGGGGTACCCTTGAACAAGGTAACTCCTGCTTCCTCAGGGATATTTGTGAGAGGGACTAAGCTGTAAACCACAGCATCTAACACTCCCAGCTGCTGTGGGAAAAAATGCTTCCACACTGCAAGATAATCTGAATGATACAATACAGCATCCACTATAGTTCACTGTTTGTGTAGCTTTGACTGACTTGTTTTATATAAGGGAACAGTTTTGCTAGCATTCTGATTAACCTTTATCCTGGGAAAAAATATAAGTATAAGATAAGTAGGACATATAAAGTCTCAAAAGCTGCAACTGATATTCATCATCCGCTTCTTCTAGTACCCATTCTAATTCCTTCATCTTCAGTTAGTATCTGCACTTATATAGTGTTTTACTCTATAATCCCTAAGGGGTCTGAATCTCTGATCTCCATGAACTTTTTCTCTTCAAAGTTAGTGAGGGCATTGCCAAAAGATTCTGTATATGGCCAAATGTACATTCCCTGTCTTCATTGTCTATTGACAGCCTTAACTCCTCTTCCACTCTTTCGATCTCTCTCAAGATTTTCATCCCAGTTATAATATGGTAGTCTTGATTTGGTGTTCGAAGGGAATAACACATCAATTGTAAGGCTTCTTGAGGTGTGGAACTTGGAAAGGCCATATTTGTAGTCAAAACCTGTCACAAAGTCCTTTCAAATTCAGTGGGATATAAAATAGATGCCACCTCTAAGTAATGAGAGAAGTAGCAAAGTCACATCGTAAGGCAACACGAAAGCATTTGTAGCCATCTTTTGAACAATGTGTCACATATTCTTTCGCATGATGTCATTGAATTGGAGCAAGTATCTTTGTACTGTATCATCCAGTCATGGGATATGAGATGCTGCCAGCAATAGGATATAAGCTCGGTAGAAGTAGCTCCTTCTGGCTAAAAGGAACTTCCACAGAGAGACTCAGCTTTGAGCTATCAGAAGCCAAAAGTTCCAGGAATCTGGGTAAGGAGAGTCTCAGCCCTAAGGTAGAGATTTAGGAATCACAATTCACTATATAGAAAACACTACGTATCCTGATTTGTACACTCTATACATATTTTACAGGATCCCCAGGTGGCTCAGTGGATAAAGAATCCACCTGCAATGCAGGAGACACAGTCAGATGTGAGTTCAATTCCCGGGTAGGGAAGATCCCCTGAGGAGGGTATGGCAACCCATTCCAGTATTGTTGCCTGGAGAACTTCATGAACAGAGGAACCTGGAGGCCTAGTGTCCATAGGATCTCAAAGAGCTGGACACGACTGAAGGGACTTAGCATGCACACACACATATTTTATAGGTTCAAGTATAATCACTTGGAGAAGGCAATGGCACCCCACTCCAGTACTCTTGCCTGGAAAATCCTATGGATGGAGGAGCCTGGTGGACTGCAATCCATGGGGTCGCTAAGAGTCAGACACAACTGAAAGACTTCGCTTTCACTTTTCACTTTCATGCATTGGAGAAGGAAATGGCAACCCATTCCAGTGTTCTTGCCTGGAGAATCCCAGGGACTGGGGAGCCTAGTGGGCTGCCGTCTATGGGGTCGCACAGAGTCGGACATGACTGAAGTGACTTAGCAGCAGCAGCAGCAGCATGATCACTACACTAATGAAAGAAGGATCAAACTCTTTTATGTTCTGACACACATGATATGCCATCTTACATAGTTTGGAGTTTCTTGATCCACTACTTAAATCTACTTGCTATCTTGTCTATAGGCAAGACTTCAAGATCCAGGAAGCTCTACCTTTTTCTAAGAACCCTATTCACTTCTGTTTCCAGATAGAATGAAATCATTTATTCATAGCCCGTCTATCATGGTACCACTGATCCTTACAAACCTGTATGTGTGCTTCCTTGGGTGTCCAACAATATTATAAACACTTGGAAAACTGTCCTGTTTTACTCATGTTTCTTGATCCTAAGGTTTAAGCACAGTGATTGTTGTGATGTGCATACTCTAAGGAGGGTCCCATGATTCTTGCCACTTAGTATTTATGTCTGTGTGTAATTTTTTTTCCCTAGAGTGTAGGCAGGACTTGTGATCTGCATCTAACAAAATATGACAAGATTGGTGGTGTATCAACCCTGGGATTTTGTTATATGGCAAAAATGAAGCGATTTTGCACATATAATTAAGGTTGACTTTTTAATCAGTTGACTTTGAGTTAGTCAAAAGAGAGAATTTCTTGGGTGGGCCTGATGTAATTATGTGAGATTATAAAAGAGAGTTTAGGGCTTTCCTGAAGTTAGTTACTTGAAGAAGCAGAAACTTTTGTTTGCCATTGCTGATTGAAGAAGCAAGCTGTCATGAATTGTATAGCCATGAGGAAATGCATTATGCCAGCAACCTGAGGGAGTTTAGGAATGAACCCTTCCCTGGTTGAGTGTCCAGATAAGAATACATTGATTTCAGCTTTGTGAGACCCTAAGCAGAGAACCGCCCTGACACACCCCTGTCTGTAAGTCAGGCCCAGATTCTTGATCCATGGGAGCTATGAGATAATAAATATGCTTTGTTTTATGCCATTAAGTTTATCATCATTTGTTAGGCAGTAGTTTACGTGTAGGATAAATATATGTAATACATATATGCAATGAATTAATTTCAATAGACAGTACAATTTTCAATATAAAGATAGTGATAGATCAATGAAACATGAAAGATGGTGCAATTTATCTATCAGCATCTTCAACCCCCAACCCTGTCCCCACATAAAGCAATTGTGCCAAGAAAATTTTAGTGAACTCGTTATAGACAAATTAGTGACAAAATTAGGATTTAAGCACAGTTTTATTAATGATTAATTAAGCTCAACCTATAATATCATATTCCCTCTCCATTTGAGAATACATGGAATTATTTTTAAAATAATAAAACCATGAAAAGTACTGTATTATCTCTTTTTTCAGAAGTTTCCATTGACTTGTTATTTGTTAAGCAATAAATTTGAGTGATATTGAGAGCAAGGCAGGGAATGAATTACACTAAAATAAAAAAATATGTTAGGTCATAGTATCTTACTTCAGAGAAGCTGTAATTTAACTTGTGTAGGTAAGAATTCTTCCTTATGACTTGTATTCTATTTCTCTTTTATAGCCATCACTAAAGGGATTGTGAAAGATAATTTGGTTATCTCTTCTACTAAAGGAATAGGTCACGAGTGCTCTAGGTCACTCTCGTTAAAAGTGCTTATCAGAAATGGCACATTGTGTATTATTACATCTTATGATGATTTCTACTGGTATAAATGTAGTTTCCTTCCTTAAGAAAAAAAAAAAATACTTGACAAAGAATACTTTTTTATTTTCTGAGCTTTTTCTGCATCTACTTTTTTTCCTTCCTTGCCCTTATAGCTTTCTCACTCCTCCTACATTATTTTTTTCTGGTAGAATTAACAGGTAAATTTGTCATTCTAAATACCATTAAAATTACTGACATTTACCCTCTAATTTTGAAAATTTGATATAGAAGTATATATAAAATTGTAATTATGGTAGGACTGTAATGTAATATAATATATGTAATATATTATATGTAATGCATGTAATTAAACATACATATTTCTAAAATAATTTTCTTGCCTTCTTTTGTTTTATTAGCTACCCACTCTATTCCTGGGATTCCCTGGTGGCTCAGTTGGTAAGGAATTGGCCTGCAATGCTGGAGACCTGGGTTTGATCCCTGAGTTGGGAGGATACCCTGGAGAAGTGAAGTGTTCTGGGCTGAAGAATTCCATGGACTATATAGTCCATGGGGTTGCAAAGAGTCAGACATGATTGAGTGACTTTCACTTTTAATCAGATATTGCTATTAATCATAGTTCTTTTAAAAGAAATATTTTATTCATGCCAATAAATTATATCAAAGATATAACTTTGATTTTCATAATAACAAGAACAAGGAGAAAGGGGCTATCAAACTGATTTAAAAGAATATGGTGGAAGTAAGAAAAATAATTGAAAAAGTCATGGAACAACAGACTGGCATCAAATCAGGAAAGGAGTATATCAAGGTTGTATAGTGTCACCCTGCTTATTTAACTTATATGCAGAGTACATCATGTGAAATGCCCAGGCTGGATAAAGCACAAGCTGGAATTAAGATTGCATGGAGAAATATCAATAACCTCAGGCATGCAGATGACACCATCCTTATGGCAGAAAGTGAAGAAAAACTAGAAGCCTCTTGATGAAAGTGAAAGAGGAGAGTGAAAAAGTTGACTTAAAACTCAACATTCAGAAAACTAAAATCATGGCAGCATCTGGTACCATCCCTTTATGGCAAATAGATGGGGAAACAATGAAAACAGTGACAGTCTTTATTTTTTTGGTCTCCAAAATCCCTGCAGACTGTGACTGCAGCCATGAAATTACAAGACACTTGCTTCTTGGAAGAAAAGCTATGACCAATCTAGACAGCATGTTAAAAAGCAGAGACATTACTTTGCCAACAAAGGTCCGTCTAGTCAAAGCTATGGTTTTTCCATTTGTCATGTATGGATGTGAGAGTTGGACTGTAAATAAAACTGAGTGCTGAAGAACTGATGCTTTTGAACTGTGGTATTGGAGGAGACTTTTGAGAGTCCCTTGGACTGCAAGGAGATCAAACCAGTCAATCCTAAAGAAAGTCAGTCCTGAATATTCGTTGGAAGGACTGATGCTGAAACTGAAGCTCCAATACTTTGGTCATTTGATGCAAAGAATGGACTCATTGGAAAAGACACTGAGGCTGGGAAAGATTGAAGGCAGGAGGAGAAGGGGATGACAGAGGATGAGACGGTTGGATGGCATCACTGACTCAATGGACATGAGTTTGAGCAAGGTTCAGGTGTTGGTGATGGACAGGGAAGCCTGGTATGACACTATCCATGGGGTTGCAAAGAGTCAGACATGACTGAGTGACTGAAGTGAACTGAACTGAGGCCTATCTTTTCTGTATATAGTGAAATAAATTGCCTTTTATTGGAAAAATATAAAATATTTCACTTTTTCAAAGAAACTATACTTAAAGAGAGATTCAACATCCTTTAGTCCTATAGCAGGTATTTAAAATATCACCTTCAAGATTTTATTCTTGAATACTAGACAAGGTAAATAAATATACTGAAAATTATTAGTGTAATTGAATTCTAAACAAATTCCAATTGAGAAGCTTATTCCAAGAATTCATTTTAATATGAGATGCATATAATGATAGCATTATGAACAGGATTAAAAAAAATAAGCGTTAGCTTTATTAAAGTGAGGAAAGGGAGCCAGCATAAACTTCACAGAAATAATGAGAAGGAAAATGTAAACAGATACTGTAGGTTTCAGCCTAGCACTGTCTCCTGTCTTCAGAAAACCCCCACTCCATCCATTCCACCCAGGAACAGACCAGAACAGATGTGGGAGCAATCTCACAGTGTTGACTGACACTTTTTCTGGTGGTTAGGCTTGGGTGAGGACAGTTCTGTTAAGGCAGATCATGAGAAATGATAGAATAGGCTTTTCTGTATCCATGACAGATATCATTTCTTCAGGCATAAAGAACCTTCCTTTGAGGTGAGGAACTTGGAAAGAAACTTGAATTATGTCAATAAGTATAAACAACATAACTACAATAAAATATTTTTTTGTCAGAGCTTGTTACCATGTAAACACAGCAGTGTGAGTGGACACTGCTTTACCTTTTTGTACAAAACCACTTTCCAGGTGAAATATGATATAAAAATTAGCAAACAAGATTAGATATTTTCCTATCAGAATTGTTTATAATACATGAGGACTGTACATTTTATTTTTCATTTTTTAAAGTTTCTTAGCAACATCTGATTGGGAGAACAGTCTTCATAAAAAGAACTAACTGAGTGAGATATTTTTATTCTCTTGACTAGGAAATGGCAAATTACAACAGCATTATTTACCTTGTATTATTAGTTTCCATTCCATTAAGCAATACTATTTGTCACATTGAATTGAATTATATTCCTCAGTGAAAAGTGTTTTCAAATACATTCTTCATCCTCTTTGAACCAGAGACAGAAGCAGCAAGCTTCTCTTAAATTATGGCAATTAGTGTGAAAAAATATACCACTCCAAAACTGTTTTCTTCTCTATAATATTAACATTTGGATTAAAAATAATTAATATTTAGTCCTTTTTTGCACTAAATTATATGAATCTACTTGTTATAATGCTCCACTTTAACATTTATCAAAATTATACATTTTACCAAAAATTATACTCCTTAGACACCTGATTGGTCTTTAAGTTGAATAGGTGGGGTTAGTCGGGCTTCTATAGTGGTAAAGAACCTACCTGCCAATGCAGCAGATATAAGAGACATGGCTTCAATCACTGGGTGGGGAAGATCTTCTGGAGGAGGACATGGCAACCCACTCCAGTATTCTTGCCTGGAGAATCCCATGGACAGAGGAGCCTGGAGGACTACAGTTCATAGGGTCACAAAGAGTTGGACATGACCAAAGAGACTTAGCACAAACACATATGTGACATATGTGTGTGTGTGTGTGTGCATGTGTGCTAAATGGCCTCAGACTTGTCTGAGTGCCATACCCTCCTCCAGAGGATCTTTCTCACCCAGGGACCAAGCCTGTGTCTCTTATTTCTCCTGTATTGGCAGGCATGTTCTTTACCAGTACTGCTACCTTGTATAATTTCATGTGTACAACATATTGATTTGAAACACCTCTATATTGTAATATGATTGCCATTGCAGTGATAATTAGGACCAGTATCACATCACATAATTATAATTTCTTTTTAGTAGTTGGAAAAACTAATAGTCTTTTAGCAAGTTTGGTGATTATAATACAATATCATCTATCTTTAATATACTGTGCATTAGCTCTCAAGGGCTTATTTACTACTTGTTTGCTTGTTACAAGTTTGTACCCTTAAATAACATCTGGTTGGTCTTTAAAAATATGGTAGAGTGTAGGGTCTCCTCTTTAAAATTACAACCAGTTGATTTAAAATTTTTAGAAGTATTATTGTATAAACAGTGTACTCGAAAGTTATCAGTTTGAGGCCACAATGTTCTTCAAAGAAATTAAAGAGATCTCCTAAATATTTTCCAAATAGGTCAACCATAGAAGCATCTGTAAATATATGATACAGGACTGCTGTATCCTATGTAACATATGTTTCAACATATGTTCCCATATGTTGAAAAATTTCTTGATCAATAATTATCGGGAAAAATAATTTTTCAAGAATTATGTGTCAGATTTCAAAAATTTCTTATACACTTGAAACTGATTAGTAAACTAAAATGCTAAGTTGGACTTGCCTCCTCACTCATTCAGTGATCTTAAAGAAGTCTTTCAGTAATTAATTTGCTCCACATCTACACTGTTTCTAATATTGCTAGGGAAGCCAACTGGGCAATTGTGCAGTATTAGAATGTAAGGCAGGACAATATAACATTTTCTCTTGCACTGAGAGAAAATGTTCTAAAAAAATCATTTATATATAGCCATTAATACAACTTAATTATTAACTCTTTGGAAACCATTAGTGTTTACATTGGAAGAAGGATTTTCCTTTTCCTCTATTTCCATCATCCATAGGAAAAGTAAGCTATTTCTTTAAGTATATAAAATAAAATTTCCAATTCCAGAATAGGCACACAGTGTGACTCTTTCCTCTTCTGCTACCCATTATGTAATTCATCCCTTCCATCGCAAGTGTCTTGTCTTTTGTTGTCTTTTTACTCTCCCAGATCTGTCAATTCCCCCATTGTAGCACGATATGGAAGCATCATTATACAAACATTTCCCCTCATTAGCTTTCATTTTTGGACTTCCCTGGTGGCTCAGAGGGTAAAGCATCTGCCTGCAATGCGGAAGACCTGGGTTAGATCCCTGGATCTAACCAGGGGGTCAGGAAGATCCCCTGGAAAAGGAAATGGCAACCCATTCCAGTACTCTTGCCTGGAAAATCCCACAGACGGAGGAGCCTGGTAGGCTACAAGTCCATGGGATTGTAAAGAGCTTTATCAAGGCAGAATTCATATATTTTAAAACTATGTAAGCCAGCTTAGTGATGAGAATTTAATGAGGTATATGTCAGTATTATTGAATTTATTGAGAAAACAGTAACTTCTTTCTATGGTGCATTTTACATGATGTCATAACCTTTTAATAAGTGTATGAAGATTTTGCCAATAGAACAGCAGAAAATGCAACAAGTATTGATCTAATGATAAAAATATTTCCACTAGGAATCTAAGGGTAGAATTATACCAAATGATTCTCATTGGTATTGTATTTCAGCAAATATTTGCACTTTGTTGATGCAAAACCATTGACTTTTACAGTAGATACAAGATAATTATTATGAGGTACATAATATTTGGGTTACATTTTGCTTTTGAAAGAGTAGTGATGTAATTGCTTCATAGGAAGGCTCATTACTGACATGAATCACATGGTAGAATGTTTTCTTAAGATAGGTAATTTCAATTATAGTTTTATAAATTTTCCATGTTTTTAATAGAATTATAATACAAAACCACTAGGTGATTTTTTTCATAGTACAACTTGCTTTATAATCTGTTTATAAAATTCTACAAAATTTATTAAAAAATATTTGGGTGACACATACTGATACCTTATAAACCTTCTCTTGCTAGAATTTACTTTTATATTTTTTCTGAACACTGATTTTTATATTCAAGAACTATAAACTGTACAGATATCTCTTTTAACATAAGTAAAGCATGTTGATTATTCATTATTTTCCAGCTGTATTCTAGGCTCTTAATGTAGGTGAATAAGAAACTGTTGTATTTTTCTCAGACTTCTTTTAGCATTTGTCTTTAAAACATATTAAGAACAAATTCACAGTGTATCAGTTCTGTTACAAGAAACATAAATACAACAAAAAATGTTTGCCTATGCAATTGCATCTTAAGTGGCTCTAGGGTACCTATACACATAGTCACTGTGATTAACTGAAAATAAGAGCAGTCAGCTGAATAATTTTCAAAACCACCAGCCATGAATATAAGAAAGAACATATTCTTTAGGGAATTCTTACTGATTTGGCAATATTTAATTAGTATCCAAGCCATATATATATATATATATATATATATAGTTTCCATACATAACAGGTTCAACCAGTCACTATTTTATGTTATGTGTAGACTATGTGAAAACTGTGTTGTCTTAGTAAAGTTGTAGTGGTTACTGTGATAAAAATTACATTCTGTACGTATGTGTGTATATCTCTCTGCCTATATATCTACATTTAAAAAATGTGTCTATCCAACAGTATTTTCTGAAGCATCTCATCAAATTCATTTTAAATATAGTAACTAGTCTTCATGAATCAAGTAGTCATTTGTGCCAAGCAAATAGGAATACATTTTAATATCATATTAATTTCATATTGAAATGTTTACTATCAATATATTTTCTCAACAAGTAATGAGTTACATGATGGGGTAGGAGGGGGAAGCAAACTGAAGATTTGACATTACTTGCTTAGGAGGCTATGAGAAGGGGTAGGAGCTAAGATGGCAGAGGAACAGGACGGGGGGACCACTTTCTCCCCTACAAATTCATCGAAAGAACATTTGAACGCTGAGCAAACTTCACAAAACAACTTCTGACTGCTAGCAGAAGACATCAGGTGCCCAGAAAAGCAGCCCATCATCTTTGAAAGGAGGTAGGACAAAATATAAAAGATAAAAAGAGAGACAAAAGAGCTAGGGATGGCGACCCATCCCAGAAGGGAGTCGTAATAGAGGAAGTTTCCAAACACCAGGAAACCCTCTCACTGGTGGATCTGGGGAAAGTTTTTGAATCTCGGAGGGCAACCTGACTGGGAGGAAAAATAAATAAAACCCACAGATTACATGCCCAAAAGCAACTCCCAGCAGAAAAGTACCCCAGACACCCGCATCCACCACCAGCAAGTGGGGGCGGAATGGAGAGGAGTGGGTACTATTGCTTAGAGCAAGGACCAGGCCCGAATGCCCTGAGGGCAATCGGAGGGAGCTAATGTGAGAAACCAACTTAAACTGTGGGATAGCAAGAGAGAGAGAAAATTAACCGGCCTGTACACACTGCGGGCCATTTGCAGAACAAAGGAAGAGCTGAGCAATCCCAGAGAAGAGCTAGCCGGCTCTGAATGGCCCACCCCCGCTGGAGGCAGGAGGCGAGGGGAGGGGAAAGGGGCAAACTCGGGCCCAGAGATGGCATCCCCTACAAAACTACAAACAGGTTTCCAGTTTCTAACCAAAGACTCCCTGAGATTCTGGATGGTTGACACCCGCTGGGAGGGTTGTGGCTAGAGACCAGCTCCCCAGAACAGACACAAGGCGCACCTGGCTGGTGTGCGTGGAAACTGAGGCTGGGACCACGAAGGGGAGAAGGCTCACCACACCTGGGAGAGTGCACCCGTTAAGCTCCTGGCTGCCTGAGCTGCTCGGACGGGGAAGGCACAAAACGCAGGCCCAACAGAGTTCACGCTTTTGTGGAGAATCTGAAAACTGGAACCACATGCAACAAAGGGCCCGTTCCATATAGAGCAGCCGGGAGCCTGAGCAGTGTAGACGGGGAAAGCACACACCCGTGAGCGGGGGCAAACCCATGTGGCCGGAACACTGCTCCCCACACAGGCCAGGATATTTGTCTGCAGTGCCCCTCCCTCCCCTCAGCCCGACTGAACTAGCAAACCGAAACAAGAGACCACCTCTGCCCGCGTGTGTCAGGGCGGAAATGAGGCTCTGAAGAGACCGGCAAACAGAAGCCAAATAAACAAAGGGAACCGCTTCAGAAGGGACCGGTGCAACAGATTAAAATCCCTGTAGGTAACACCGACTACACTGGAAGGGGCCTATAAATATTGAGAAGTGTAAGCTGGAATAAGGAGCTATCTGAAACTGAGCCGAATCCACACTGACTGACCGCAACATCTCCAGAGAAATTCGTAGATAGAAATTCCTAAATACCTTGTTTGTTTGCTTTTTGAATTAAAAAGAATATATTTTCTTTTATTTTTTAATTTTTTTCTCTTTTATTTTCTTTTAAAATTCCCTATTACTTCTCTATTACTCCTTAACTTTCATTTTCATATATTTTTACTATTCTTTTTAATTAATTTTTTTAAATTTTTTCTCTTATTTTCTTTTAAAGTCCTCTATTACTCCTTAATTTTCATTTCACTATAAGCTTGCAAAAAAAAAAAAAAAAAGAAAGAAAATAGAGGCCCTATTTTTGAACTGAACTTCATATATATTTCTTAAATTTTTGTTTTTTTGTTTTTAATATTGTATTTTTAAGAGTCTAACCTCTACTCTAGATTTTTGATCTTTGTTTTTCAGTATTTGATATCAATTTTGGATATTTAAGAATCCAATATTCAGTACCCATTTTTACTCAGGAGTGTGTTGAATACTCTCTCCCACTTTTGACTCTCCATTTTCTTCCTCAGAACACCTCTATTTCCTCCCTCCCCCTTCTCTTCCCAATCCAATTCTGTGAATCTCTGTGGGTGTCTGGGCTATGGAGAACACTTAGGGAACAGAGTACTGCATAGATCTCTCTCTCTCTCTCCTCTTGAGTCCCCCTTTTTCTCCTCCTGCTCATCTCTATCTCCCTCCTCCCCCTCCTCTTCTTCATGTAACTCTGTGAACCTCTCTCGGTGTCCCTCACTGTGGAGAATCTTTTCACCATTAACCTAGAAGTCTTATTATCAGTGCTGTATAGTTGGAGAAATCTTGAGGCTACTGGAAGAATAAGACTGAAATCCAGAGGCAGGAGACTTAAGCCCCAAACATGAGAACATCAGAAAACTCCTGACTACAGGGAATGCTAAGTAATAAGAGCTCATCCAAAAGCCTCCATACCTACAATGAAACCAATCACCACCCAAGAGCCAATAAGTTCCGGAGCAAGACATACCATGCAAATTCTCCAGCAACACAGGAACATAGCCCTGAGCGTCAACATACAGACTGCCCAAAGTCACACCTAACACATAGACCCATCTCAAAACTCACTATTGGGCACTCCATTGCACTCCAGAGAGAAGAAATCCAGTTCCATGCATCAGAACACCGACACAAGCTTCCCTAACCAGGAAACCTTGACAAGCCAATCGTCCAACCCCACCCACTGGGAAAAACCTCCACAATAAAAAGGAAGCACAGACCACCAGAATACAGAAAGCCCACTCCAGACACAGCAATCTAAACAAGATGAAAAGGCAGAGAAATACCCAGCAGGTAAAGGAACATGAAAAATGTCCACCAAGTCAAACAAAAGAGAAGGAGATAGGGAATCTACCTGAAAAAGAATTTAGAAAAATGATAATAAAAATGATCCAAAATCTTGAAAACAAAATGGAGTTACAGATAATAGCCTGGAGACAAGGATTGAGAATATGCAAGAAATGTTTAATAAGGACCTAGAAGAAATAAAATAGAGTCAATTAAAAATGAATAATGCAATAAATGAGATCAAAAACACTCTGGAGGGAACCAACAGTAGAATAATGGAGACGGAAGATAGGATAAGTGAGGTAGAAGGTAAAATGGTGGAAATAGATGAAGCAGAGAGGAAAAAGAAAAAAGAATCAAAAGAAATGAGGACAACCTCAGGGAACTCTGGGACAATGTGAAATGCCCCAACATTCGAATCATTGGAGTCCCAGAAGAAGAAGACAAAAAGGGGATATGAGAAATAAAATAGGGTGAAAAAATAGTCTGGATTTGTATAAACACCTAACAACAATCCACTGATTGCTTTACATCCCATTCTTTTTTAACCTGTCAAAGTTCATCACCAAGCTCATTGAAAACAAAGAGGCATTTTACTAAACCTCTTTTCTAGTGACATGAACAGAGCTATAAAAATTTAATACCGTTTTAACAATTTGTTTAACAGCCAACCACATTTAGGTTGTAAACAAGAATGCTTTCAAGTGCACTACAACAGTGGAAGATAATTTTCCTAAACACATTTTGTTTAACTGTAATTGTGTTCAAGAACATAAGTTAAATGAAGAACTTGCTCTTTCACTACTAAACAAGGATTATGTAATTTAGATCAGTGAATATGTGTTTGTTGGGGTGGAGGGAGGGCATGGGTGCATCTTGATAATAAGTAGTAAAAATGGGATATTGCTTGAGAAATCATTATACATGCATCCAGTTGCCTGCTAATCAAGAGACTTATGAACATTCCACTCAAACAGATTTTGTTTCTAACTTTGATTGCAATTCCTGACTCTACAACCCCACCTCTTACTTTCTCTCCATTTCTTTTAGCTCAGTTATCAACTTAACAATAATTCTGACATATGATCTGGAAACTCAATATAAAATGGTCCGAGGGGGTTCTGGATAAACATTGTCAAGAAAGGAAATTTGTTTCTTAATAGGCCAAATCTTTAGAACATGTTCTTTTTAAAATAGGTGAAAAAAAAAATCCCCTTAGAAATTCCTAAATCAACTAGTGTTTGTGGATAAGTTGCAAGAACTAACTATTAAATAGGAAATCAATGGAACGTATGATAAAAAATATGGACTTTGGAATCAGATAAGTTTTGAGGATCTGTTTTTCTTTTGTTGTTTTTTTCTTTGCTAATAATAATTTAACATCAGTCCTGCTAGTTTACCTCCCCAAACCTCAGTTCTGTTTCTATAAAATGGAAAGCCATTCCCTTGTTCAACAAACAATTATAAATATTAAATAGTCAAAGCATGGTAGAATCTATGTTAAACAATTTCTATTTCATCCAAGAGATTGCACAATACAATCAATATTTGCTCATTGTTAGTGCATTAGCCAATAGGCTAGTCTCTAGTAATTGCTTATAAATCTGCTCCCATCAGTCATTTTTCCTCTCTTCTCAAATATGTTTAGACTAATTGTACTAACTTTACTTTTGTTTATATTTTAAATAAATATAACTATATCTGTTATCTATAGTCATGATAATGTTGCATAACAGATAACTCAAAATATTAGTGGCATAAAATAATAAATCTTATTTGGTTCATGAATTTTGGGGGTTCATCAAGAAGCTGGGGTGAGTTTTCTGGCTTAATATATGTGCTTACCATTTGCTTTTCAACCCATCTACTAATGCATTTGTTCAGATTTTTTAGTTGATTTTCATTTATTCTTACAAGTTTTTATTGCCAAGAACATGTTCTTTATTCTTTTTATATAGCAACCCATTCTTATTTAATGTATTCTTTTTCTCTGAAAATATTATTGAAATATATTTTAAAAATTTTCTTCTCTTTCCTCCAAATTAAAAAAAAATCTGTTTAGTCTCTTAATGTTAATTTAGTGGCTTAAACTAGTATATAGTGATTTTTACCTGTCTACTCTAGTTTAAGGGAGGATCAGTTAAAAGCTAATTGGAGGTTCACTATTCATGTTTGGGTTTGTTAACTGTGGGATTCACTGGAGTTGTTTGTGCATTAGGGAAATCTTTTCTTAGTATATTTAAGTCTTTTTTTCTTTTTGCATGGTGGTACTCCACCTGCACTCTCAATTCACAATACAATATTCTCTTATGTGATGTGGGTCCAATGTCTGGCTGTCATCATTCCAAAAACCATCATTCCCAAGATAAGAAGATGGGGATTCAATATTCAGAAAGTAAATTTCAATCAGAGCCCCTGTTTTCATTTTAGTACTTCTGCTTCAGCAGTGCCTTCTGTTCCCTGTGTTGCTTTATCATTTCTAGAAAGTAGACTTTCAATATTCTATCAGATTGAAATATAAAAACCAATCAGATTCTCAAAGTAAAGAAGATAAACGGGGTTTTAACTTCTTGAAAAGAAATTAAACATTCAGTTTTAGCCCCACTTTTGCCCATTAGTTTGTCCTAAATACAACAGATTTCTGAACCTATTGGGGATGCAGTATAGTAAATCATTTATTTCATTCACTGCTAACTTTGGATTCAGAACTGCTGGGTTAATCACCATTAGTTTTATTACCAATCTCTAAAGTGATTTTGTCTCTTCTGTAATATTTGTTTTTCAAAGAATGTATTTTTGAAAAGTCACTTCCTGTCACTGGTAGGATTTGGTAGAAATAGAGATAAAAGTGTCTATTCAATCCACCACATTACTCAGAAAACTGACCCTGGCAAGGACAAGAAACATGGCATTAAAGAAGAAATTCAAGAGCTTAAACTCTTGATATTATAACAGTGTGCCTCAGAAAGACATTTGAACTGCACCCATAAGCACTACAGAGCTGTTACAAAGTAAAATGAGAAATTTTGTCAATGCAAGAGATATACCTTCCACTGAAACTCTATTAATTAGATATACCTGTTAATCTGTAAGATTTTCAAGAATCCTTGGTGAATGTAAATATTGTATAGGTCTTTTCATACTAAAATGAGTATGTTCAATGGAAAGAAAAATCTTTAGGAACAAAGATTTAGTTCTATAGCATTTACATCACTGTTGAAAATGGAATTTATGAGGCACCAACTGTTGACTCTAATCTTATTTTTCTGAAATGAAAGAAAGTATATTAATATCCTTGCCATATAAAATGCTCCCAAAAGTAGAGCAGAACCATCCTGAATAAATTTACATGAATTTTGGATTTTTTTTATTCATTGTATTCAAACACATTCTGTGAATTAGATTTTGCATACATTTTTGAAATAACTTTTGATGTCTTGGTCAATATAAGTGCTTTGAAGGTTTGCATTCTAGATTTTAAAATATTGTACAGGTAAATTTTCTAACCACAGAAAATAAAATGTGAATCTGACTTTTAGTTGTTTGGCATTTAAACAAAAATTATTTATTTATTTATTTTTTCTTATAGTTGCTTTCTCTGATTTTAAGACAGCATAACTCACTTGTCTAATCCCTAGATTACATATGTCAGATATTCAAATTACACTTTTCCCTTCTATCTGTTATATTAACCAAAAGTGTTCCAAGTAAAGATAGCGTGCCACTTTCTTACTTTAATGAATGACAGGTTCTACACAGTTATAAATGACTATTTGTGAAAATAAAAGAGAAAAAAAATGTTGCTGAACAAAACTATTTCTACTTAATAAGTTAGACACAGTTGCAAATGCAAAAAGTCTTCATAAATGGAAAGCACATACCTTGTCATCAGCATTAATAACTCTGACGTTAAGTTCTATTTAAATGGAATTGCAGGCTAGCCATGGTGATGTAGGGCGGGAGGGTTGGGAGCGGAGGTTGGAGAGTCACGACGTTAAACTCCTGGGAAGGAAGGGAGAGGGCGGCTTCGGAAGTCACCTTGGCTCTCGGTCAGATTGCTAAGAGGACCATAAGTACTACTTCACGCAGGCAGTTTGAAAATAAGGTTCCAGAGAAACAAAAGCTGTTTCAGGAGGATAATGCAATTCCAGTGCATCTAAAGGGTGGGATAGCTGATGCCCTCCTGTATAGGGCCACCATGATTCTTACAGTTGGTGGAACAGCACATGCCATGTATGAACAGGCTGTGGCTTCATTTCCCAAGAAGCAGGATTGACTTCAGTTTATCCTCCCAGCCATCAGTTGGTTCAATTCCATTCATCTCTCTGTGGACCAGTAATCTGATACACAACTGATTTCTTTGGGGATCAGTATTTATTGACTTGTACTAGCTGCCACCAATAAAGCAGTCTTTACCCATGAAAAAAAAAAAAAAAAAAAAGAAATTGCAATCCAAAGATCCTAAATGTGATGTTGAAGCTAATAATGAAATAGTTTCTCTAGGATGCCTCTTTCTTTCTCTTGAAACAAAAATGTAACATAAATATATTTTTATTTTACTTAGCAGGTAAATGAATCAAATAATAACAGTTTTCTGAGCAATAAGTATTCTAAAACATGCTCTGTAAAAATCATATAATCCATTGCAACTGCAAATATGAGCAGATTTTTCAAAAATTTTAGAGTACTAGTTCCACTGAATTTATCCTTAATCAAGATATAAACCATTATGCATTTTACTTCTAATTGTATTTTTTTACTTTGCTATCCCCAAATATTGCTACGTATTACTCCAGTGTTTCTAACCCAAGTACATACACCAAGATAGCACTTGTCCCCTAGAAAATTGCATATGATATACCTAGTTTCTAGTAACAATATAATTTTTAATAGTAAAAAGACTAAGGAGTATGTGCTTATAGGAAAACCAGACCACAAAAAAGTATGTGCTAAAAGGGCTAATATTGCTAAAAAGAGCTTCCTAAAATTTTAACAGCTGTTTTACCATAATTATTTAGGGTCAGCTAATCCTTTTCTTTCATGTAAATATAAAGCTGACATAATTTTTCTTTGTCACATTTAAATTATTTCTGATTTTATTATTTCTCTGCTCTTTTATGAAATTATGTCCCTTCTATAATTGATTAAGATTTGAAGGATTCTTCTTGCATCAATTCATTTCATTTTCTTTTTCAAATTTCTACATATCAAAAAACCATATTTCCTAACCTTCATAAAATTGAATTTACATTTAAATGCAGTTCATTCTGCTGAAAAAACAAAAACCTTAAATAAAGAATAGTTTTATCTTAGCTATAAATATGGAGCTACAAGATTATGCCAACTTCATAAATTGAAGGGTTTAAATGAAAAGATATATAATTCTACATAATATTAGCCATGTGCTCATTAGAGAAAGATTACTTTCAATATATGATTTACCAAAGTAAGCTCAATTAGTGTTCTGAACTGTCTCAGTGCCAAAAATCAGGGTGGGGTGGGGGTGGCAGGGAGGATGAAAAGAATATAGTCTTCCTGAATAGACTATATTTTATAGATGTCCAGAAAATGCTGGATATGTATTTTATAGAGAATGATAAATCTTGCACTCTTAATGCAAATTCCTTATATCAACTTTGGTTTTCTGTGTAAATGATTTAAAACAACATATTGCCCTGAGGTAAATTTAACTGACCTAATTCTACTTCCTTGCAACACATTATGTGAATTATGAATGATAATATTTATTTAATTTTGCATGGAAATTAAGTCACAGACAATGAATCTCAAAACAAGGATCAGCATGTTTCATACATCATACATTTATTATGTTAATTTGATAATAAAAATGTTTGCAAACAACTGGCAATACAAATAAGCAGAAAAATTCAAGAATAATAAACAATCCTAAAATTATTTTTGACAAAGCTTTCTTATTTTTCCTTAAATAGTATTTGTCTTGCAAAAACTAAGTTTCCTTAGGTGCAAGAAAAGGATGAAAGTGAAAGTCACTCAGTTGTGTCCAGCTCTTTGCGACCCCATGGACTATACAGTCCATGGAATTCTCCAGGCCAGAATACTGGAGTGGGTAGCCATTCCCTTCTCCAGGGGATCTTCCTGACCCAAGGATTAAACCCAGGTTCAGTGCAGGTCTCCTGCATTGACGAATTCTTTACCAGCTGAGCCACCAGGGAAGCCCAAGAATACTTGAGTGGGTAACCTATCCTTTCTTTCTGACCCAGGAATCAAGCCAGGGTCTCCTGCATTACAGGTGGATTCTTCACCAGCTGAGCTACCAGGGAAACTATATTCATACAAATATTTTTATACATGGAATGTGTGATGAGGATCCTTTGAGACATTAGTGGGTAAGAAACTATCTTAGCAACTACACAGTTAAGTTTGTAGAATAATAGAAGTGTCATTTAGGACCAATAATATTCAGTCTGACAGTAGCCCTGATTATTCAACAGTTTTAGTATTTCCTTCAGCTGGAAGGAAATCCATTGCTCAATAAACTTTTGACCCACCATCCTGGTGATTAGGTTACTTCTGCTTTGATTTATGTACATGTTAGAGCTTCCCTGATAGCTCAATTGGTAAAGAATCCGCCTGCAATGCAGGAGACCCCGGTTTGATTCCTGGGTCGGGAAGATCCACTGGAGAAGGGAAAGGCTACCCACTCCAGTATTCTTGGCCTTTCCTTGTGGCTCAGCTGGTAAAGAATCTACCTGCAATGCAGGAGACCTGGGTTCGATCCCTGGGTTGGGAACACCCCCTAGAGAAGGGAAGGGCTATCCACTCCAGAATTCTGGTCTGGAAAATTCTATGGACCATATAGTCTGTTGGGCTGATTGAGGTCTATTGAAATACTGCATTCCAGTTCATCATCTCAATGCACACAGTTTTATTTCTTTATCCCTGATGTTGATTCAATACAAAAATCTCCACCTTAGAGTCTGTTTCCAAGGGAATTCAAATAAGATCATCAATAGTAGGTATGCTCTAAGGAGGCAGGCTTTAGGGTAAGACACTGGACATGGATCACACCAGAAGGCTGATAATGAGGACATCATTACCACTTGTAGGTGGAACAATGATAGTCCTTATAATGTTGTACTTATTTATGTAAAATTAAGGTGAGATAGTTGAGGCAGGAAATATATTGTAGTTGTAATGTCCTTACTGAGAAATACAAATAGTAATGACTAAGAAATTGCATGATATTGTTAGGACAATAAATATTAATCAAAAAATAGTGAAAATTTGAAGATAATCATAAATTTAAGGTGAAGTGTGAAAACCACAGGGACTATATTATGAAAGAGTTGCAAAGTGTGGTTAATATATTAAAAGCAATGATAAATATGTATGGAAATTGGTACTGAGAGTGCTGAACCAAAGGGAATAGAACTTGAACGTTAGGATTAAATCATGCTCTCGATTATATAGTAATTTACCATTGAATCTGACAAATGTGCTACTTTCCATTCTTATGAAGGTGGGCCAGATGCATTTCACAGTCTCATGGGACAGAAAGCAATGCATATGTATCTTATTGATTCAGAGCTGTTTAACTCTCTTGCCTTCTGTCATACTGTAGTCTGAATGAATCTGGAAAATCTATAGAATCTACCAAACATTGCATTAGTCATTCTGTCAATGATAACTTGTTGATTGAAGTAGATTACTAAGAATGAACAAATACACTGGAGGTCTTGGCAAGACATATGTATTCTAGAACACAGAAATTTAACAAAATTCAAAGTTTTACCATATCAGTGAATTTTTTAGGGACTCAGATATCTAAGTATGCTGGGGCATACTTTCTAAAAAATGAATCATTGCATCTTATATGTCATACTACTAAGAAAGAAGCACAATATCTTATAATTTTTTACTCTGGAGGCAGCAGCATATTCTAAACTTGTAAATAATGATGTGTCATTTTTATCAAGTAATGTTATTGTGGACTGAATTGTGTCTCTCCTTCCTTCTAAACTCATATGTTAAAATCCTTAACCCTTAAAGTGATGGCATTTAGAAATGGGACCTTTAGAAGACAATTAGGTTTAGATGAGGTCATGGGGCCCTCTTGCTGGGATTAGTTCCCTTATAACAGGAAGAGATACCAGAACTCTGTTTCTATCTTTATGTTCACAAAGAAGAGGTCATGTGAGCACATAGAGAGATGTTCCCAGCTTCCAGAACTATGAGAAATAGATATCTATTATCTAAGCTACAAGTTTATGGAGTTTTGTTATAGTAGCCCAAGCAAGACAAAGGACTGTCAGATTTTAGCAGAATTCAGAATATGAAAGGACTCTGAGATCCAGGTGGCAATTCAGGCAGTGCTATCATTTGAACCATACAAGTCAAAAGACACTAGAGGTAAAATATGCTGTTAGAAAATACCCTGTATGCAGCTCAGGGCAGCCTCAGTATGAAAATCACAACTTCGAACTCTAAACTAATTGAGCCAGTTTTTTTTACCTATAGTGTATAACTGTACACAATACAAAAATAATTCTGATGTGCTATGGGCCTTGTGGAGACAGCAAGTCTGATATCAAGATATGCCATTTGATGCATCAAGTAGTCATGTGATCAGAACTTCTTCATAATCCAGTTTCTTTCAAGCCAACAAGTCAGTTAGAGGTGGCCCACCATAAATCCATCACTGCGTGGAAGTGGTACATTCAAGATCAGTCACAAGCAGAACCAAAGAATACAAAAAAACTGCATGACTAGGTAACCTCCCTATCATCCATTACTGTGACACTGTGGCTTCCTGCTCAGCTTGTGGCATAGGTCCTTATGACTACCTAATGGAGGAGGGAAAAGGCAAAGCTTGCTTAATAGAAGGGTTGCTTAATACGGGATGCCCACTAATAAAGGATGGCTGTTGTGCTAAAGTCAAAGTTTGTGTGGAAGGTAGAAGAACCCAAGGTAAGAATACAGTCTGATTCATGGGCATAGAGAATAGCTTTGTGAGTTGGTCAGTGGTTTAAAAAGACTAACAATCAGAGAAAGGAAAACTGGGGAAGAGTCAAGTTGATGGATTTAGAGATATGATCACAAGATATGGAGACTTTTGAACCCTATATTAATGTTCACTAAATAGCATTCATCTAGAAATTCTCTATCCAAATCCTACAGAGCATTCCATCTAATGGCATAGGATCCAGAATAATATTGCTTTGCGCCAAAGGAACACACTATATTTAAAATAAAATTAAGTGAGGTTCTGGATACATATTGGAATCCACTGAATTAGTATCCAGGAAAGGACATGAAGACTGCATGTGATTCTCAAGTAGGAGCAGTCAGAGTTCAGTACCAGGGTCTATGTACTTGGGCTGTCAGGCTGTTCCCCCACAGCAGCATGTGGTCAGACGGATCTTTCTGCTAAGTTTGAGTATCTGCAGTAAGTACATGTGATATTAGGACTCCAGGCCTACAATACTGTGGACCATACATTTCTGAGTCTTTAGGTTAATTGTGTGGAGAGAGACCCTTTAATATTTTTCTCTTTGTAAGCCCTAAGAAGCTACTTCCTGACTAGCATGGCCCTCTGCTCAGCTGTGATCAGATACTGCTTCAAAATGTTTGATATTTCTTTGCAACAGCAGTCCCACCTGGCAGCAACAGCAGTTCTTCAATTCTTTTTCTTGGTCCTAATATATGCTTGATCCTATCAATTCAGTTCAGTTCAGTCACTCAGTCATGTCTGACTCTTTACAACCCTGTGCTCCACAGAACACCTGGCTTCCCTGTACATTACCAACTTCCGGAGCTTTCTCAAACTCATGTCCATAGAGTTGCCATCCAACCATCTCATCCTCTGCCGTCCCCTTCTCCTCCCACCTTCAATCTTTCTCTGCATCAGGGTCTTTTCAAATGAGTCAGCTCTTTGCATCAGGTGGCCAAAGTATTGGGGTTTCAGATCCAGCATCAGTCCTAAAGATCCAGCATCAGTCCTAATGAATATTCAGGACTGATTTCCTTTAGGATGGACAGGTTGGATCTCCTTGCTGTCCAAGGGACCCTTAAGAGTCTTCAATACCACAGTTCAAAAGCATCAATTCTTCAGCGATCAGCTTTCTTTGTAGTCCAACTCTCACATCCATGCATGACTACTGAAAAAACCATAGCTTTGACTAGACAGACCTTTGTCAGCAAAGTAGTGTCTGCTTTTAATGTGCTGTCTAGGCTTCTCATAACTTTTCTTCCAAGGAGCAATCATCTTTTAATTTCATGGCTGCAGTCACCATCTGCAGTGATTTTGAAACCCAAGAAAATAAAGTCTGTCACTGTCCCCCAATCTATTTGCCATGAAGTAATAGGACCATATGCCATGATCTTAGTTTTTTGAATGCTGAGTTTTAAGCCAGCTTTTTCATTCTCCTCTTTCACTTTCATCAAGAGGCTCTTTAGTTCCTCTACTGTGTGCATAAGGGTGGTATTATCTGCATATCTGAGATTATTGATATTTTTCTGTGCAATCTGGATTCCAGTTTATGCTTCATTCATTCTCTCTTTTCTCATGATGTACTCTGCATATAAATTAAATAAACAGGGTGACAGTATACAACCTTGACATACTCCTTTCCCAATTTGGAACCAATCTGTTGTTCCATGTCCAGTTCTAACTGTGCTTCTTGATCTCCATACAGATTTTGCAGGAGGCAGGTAAGGTGAAGGATGCTTAATTTGCACCATGCTTCATGGGTGAGTTTGTTATGTATTAGCAAGTGAATTAGGGGAAAGTGTTTTTTTGTTGTTGTTGTTGCTGTTGTTGCTTGATTTGCACATGTGACCAGAGTGACTCTCTGGCTAAAACCATGGCTAGTCTTTCTGAAAAGACAGATTTACAAGATGACAGACCCAAATGCTTTTCTAAAGTGGGTTGGAATACAAAACCAGGAACCATGATACAAACTAGGGAAGGTTACTAAATCAGAGAGTATGTGTTTCATGATTAGAGAGCACCCTCACAGTGTGAAGTTGATGGTTTGGCATTAAATAGTATCAAAATAATTATGACCATATTTTTCAAGTTAGTGAAAAAAATAGCTAATGACTGTAAAAAATATTCCTGAATCTACTTCTGCATTATATTAAAGACCCTAAATGAAATTCTTTTTAGGTCATATCCATTGAAACCAACTATAAAGTTACCCATAATATTGTAGGGAGTCTACAGGTTTGGGGTCAAAAATATCAAGTTAATTTCCCAGTTATGAAAACTTTTAGCAAAATTATTTAATTTTCTCTGTGTCAGATTCTTGATTAGTAAAATGTTAATGCTAATTATTCTAATCAAAAACTTTTCTGAGGTTTATAGGAGATATTTGAAACTTAATACATATTATTAAGAAAAATGTTAACAATTTCTTTCTCCTTTTCTATTGACAAATCTAACCTTGAAATAAATTTCTTGCTCTGTTTCCCTGGAAACTTTTTGTTTCCAGGCAACATAGGCTATTTTAAAATGACCCCTGATTGGTCAGTTTCATCTGGAATGGGAACACTACTAAGAAACACTATATTCCTAGTAGGAAGCTATACCTTAGAATTTCCCGAGTGATTCTTGGAATAGAGAATATCCCTTACCGTCATCTCTTTGGAGTTATGCCAATGGGATGGTTATAATAAATGATGGTTTTTGTTTGGAAAATGGTGCCTAAGGTAAGGCGGCTCTTCATCCCTTCCAACTGAGTCTCATTCACTCACTGTTGAGCCCGTGCTCTAATGTAATGCCGTGGCTGCAGTATGGTCTGCTCTGACTGCTTTCACTAAGAAGAAATTCCTGCTGTGTCCCTGCTGTTCTACTCCACTTCTTCTCATGTGTTTCTCTAAATGAATCTGATGCTGAGTGTGGCCTACTCAATAAACACCCCTTGAGTGTTTAAATAAGTCTAAAATGAAGACCTGTTAAATCCTTCTTTTCTAAGTCACACTGTGATTGAAGACAATGCAATTTGTTACATTGCAAGATGACATAGCCTAATGTTAAGAAGCACTATATTTAAGGCTTATAACTAAACTTGAGAATAAACCTTTAATAATTGCCTAGTGAACTTGTATAGCAAAATCAAAAATTGAGGGACCTCTCATATTCTTTAATGAAGACTTAACATTTCTTCTTGTCAATATTCTTATACAAATTGTAAAGTTATTCAGTGAGGGTATCTATATATTAAGGGAACCCAAAACACTGAGTTGATAATGAATTTCAAACATTATGATATCTTATTTGCATTGAAGTCACGCAAAATTTGCCTGGAAAATCCCATGGACAGAGGAGCCTGGTAGGCTGCAGTCCATGGGGTCGCGAAGAGTCAGACACGACTGAGCGACTTCACTTTCATTTTTCACTTTCATGCATTGGAGAAGGAAATGGCAACCCACTCCAGTGTTCTTGCCTGGAGAATCCCAGGGATGGGGGAGCCTGGTGGGCTGCCGTCTATGGGGTCACACAGAGTCGGACACGACTGAAGTGACTTAGCAGCAGCAGCAGCAGCAGATAGATAAAATTAGGAGGGGAACTGTTTCAACCACTACCAATACCACAGCAACAGAAGCCAAATGAAGACAGAGTGGAAAACCATAGAAATGAGATTTTTCAGACAAATTTTCTCAAGATTCATGTTAGCTCAAAGTTGAGCTACCATAAAGGAATATTATTCCTATACTTAATGATCTATGATGACATCTGTGCTTTTTGTGGTTTGCAAGGGATATGGGGATGAAAGTGGCTCTCATTTCAACCAGTTCTGCCAGATGGTGAGAAAAAATGAAACTGTTCAAATCATTTCTTGGAGAGATTCCAGTCTGAAACAAACTCTTTAGTCAACCTCATATTGCACAGTCTCATGCCAACATGAGACAGGAACACAAAGGTGTTTTCCTGACTGGCTAGTTGACTTTATTGTGAAACTGGTGGTAGAGGAGATGTTGTAAAAGAACAACAAAAAGCAAAAGTATTGATGCTTTGTGCTCTGAAAAGTATTCTTAATATAAGGAATAAAAACTAGAAGGTCCAAACTGTTTCATATTCTTTAAAAAAAAAAACAACCTCATTTTCTGAAGGGAATGTGGATAAACAATTGAAAATAATTGCAGGAACAGAGCAGCCTGAGGGTAAAATTGTTGATGAAGGAAGTGTGGAGAGAGTATCAGGTATGTTGTACTGTCAGACAGAAATCTAGCTGTGTGTGGCGCTACTTATTTTTGTTACAGCTCATAGTCATTAGTTAGCCAGTTCTCATTCCCCTGAGTCCCCAACCTATGTTTAGCTAACCTGGTTCTCTGAAAGGGTTCTGATTTTAAAATACCCACATTTGCATTTACATGCCTACAAATGAGGTTATTGCAATGTTTCTCTTTTGAGATGTGACGACCAGTAATATTTTAAATCTTAATAATGTAAAAATACAGACAAATGTTAATATGGTAAACACTTTCTTTATCTGTGAATTTTTCAGAACGTCCTTTTTATACCTTTTTTAATTTACTTTATTTCATAACAATGTTAGCCTTTAGTAAAAGCTTCACAGCGAGTTTTTCCTTTGTGTGTGTGTGCTCAGTTGTGTCCAACTCTTTGCAGCTCTATGGACTGTGGCCTGCCAGATTCCTCTGCCCATGGAATTTTCAAGGCAAGATTACCTTGGAGGGGGTTGCCATTTCCTACTCCAGGGGATTCTTCCTGACCTAGGTATCAAATCCTGGTCTCTTGCATCTCCTACATTAGCAGGCAGACTCTTTACTACTGGTGCCACTAGGGAAGCCCATTAAATAGTTTGATATTCTGTGAAACCTCTTTCTCTGTCTATACCAGTTTATCAAACTTATGTGTGCTGTGTTCAGTTGTGTCCAACTCTTTGGGACCCCATGGGTTGTAATCGCAAGGCTCCTCTGTCCATGGAATTTTCCAGGTAAGAATAAGTTTGTCAAATTTACTCACTGTTGTATACCTAACAACTAGTATAGTGCTTAGCGTATTTTCACTTGAATAAATGAGTGATTGGATGAATGAATGAAAGAGGAGCTTACAACAGTAATCCACATTGTGTTATCCACACTTAGAATCTCTATTCACAGAATTATGGGATTCCAATATTATTTCAAACGTCTCCAGGAGTCTTTCATGCCTGAGTTCATTGTATCTGACTCTTTGTGACCCCATGGACTTTAGCCCACCAGGCTCCTCTGCCCACTGGATTCCCCAGGACAAGTATATTTTAGTGAGTTGCTATGCCCTCCTCCAGGGGATTTTCCCAGCCCAGAGACTGAACCCATGTCTCTTACGTCTTCTGCATTGGCAGATGAGGTCTTTACCACTAGTGCCACCTAGGACTCCCACCTGAGTTCTATGCTCAGTCATTTTGCTTATTTTGACCAATGAATTGCGCATTGTCTGACAGCTAATCTCTCTACTTGTGTACTAAATCGCAACCTTTTGACTTCTCTCCTTCACCATCATCCCTTCTCTTTCAATTAATCTTCCCTAAACATAACTTGTTAATTTGTCCCCATCTTAAAACAAGATGGGAAAAAAACTCTCTTCTTCTAAAATCCCAGTCCATACTCTGCTTCAGTGTAAAATTCCTTGGTCAGCCAGTATACTTTAGAACTATTGTGAACCCACTGTCATTCTCTTCTTCCGGCCTCCAAAGCTGCTGGTTGCTGTTGTTATTGTTGTTCAGTTGCTCAGTTGTGTCCAACTCTTTGTGACACCATGAACTGGAGCACGCCAGTTCCCTGTCCTTCACCATCTCCTGGAGTTTGCTCAAACTCACATGCCATTGAGCCAGTGATGGCCATCCAGCCCTCTAAATCTCTGTTGTCCCTTTCTCCTCCTGCCTTCAATCTTTCCCTGCATCAGGGTCTTGTCTGATGAGTCAGTTCTTCACATTTGGTGGCCAAAGTATTGGAGCTTCTCAGCATCAGTCCTTGCAATGAATATTCAGGACTGGTTTCCTTTAGGATTGACTGGTTTGATTTCCTGGCTGTCCAAAGAACTCCCAAAAGTTTTTCCCAGCACCACAGTTCAAAGGCATCAATTATTCGACAGTCAGCCTTTTTTATTGTCTAGCTTTCACATCCATACATGACTACTGGAAAAACCATAGTGTTGACTATGCATTCTCTTCCCCTTGCCTCAGAAACTGCTGTGGCCTCTTCATTTCCATGTGTCAGTGAGGGCATTAACTGTCCTTCTTAATCCATGACATATTCTCTTACTCCTTCTCCATCTGTGCTTATGTTGCAGGGACCTGGTTCTCATACAGCAATGGTGTTCTTCTGTTCTTGATGTTTCCTCTAAGGCTACCCCAGGTGATGTGACAGCTGAACTGTTTAGGCTGGACTGACCTCTTTCTTTTAACACTGTTCTTTTCTTATAAGTTTCCTTATCTTTTCTTACCAATGAACTCTAAAAGTTCTCTGCTCTAAAATAAGAAAATCCCCTTTCACACTCCATTCTGATATATAAGTCATAAAATGGTACTACTATATATTCCAATTATATTAGATATTTTAATGAGACAAACCATCTCAGAATTATTTATATAATTTCCTCTCCTTGGTAGCTCTGTGTACATTTTCCTTAGTAGTGGGCAATCAGTGTAGTCCATTATATTTTATATGCCATTATATTTTAATTTGTTGCTTCTCTCTTCCATGGATTCATTGTCATTTGATCTAGCTAATGTATTTTGTCTTCTACACATTGTTTTAAGTGAGGTTCATGTAAGTAGATCCTTGCATGCATGCATGCTAAGCTGCTTTAGTCATATCTGACTCTTTGCAACCCTAGGACTATTGCCTGCCAGGCTCCTATGTCCATGAGATTCTCCTGACAATAATACTGGAGTAGGTTGCCATGCCCTGCTCCAGGGGATCTTCCTGACCCAGGGATCGAACCCATATCTCTTGAAACTCCTTCTTTGAAGGCAGATTCTTTACTGCTGAGCTACCTTGGAAGCCCCAAGTAGATCCTTAGTGCCTCCCCTATACATGCTTAGACTTACCTGAATTCAAAGGATAGGAAAAATTAGGTGTAAGTCTCTCCATGTGCTGTAACTATTCACAGATATGCCCTAGACTTGGCATCTAAGGCAAAGTGTATCTGTGTTTCATAGGCTGTTTGATTTAACTAAGTGTTTTTCATATAGCAGATGTCAGTAGAGAGATAAGATATTTTATTCCCAATTGTACAAAATGCCCAATTGATCTGTGTGTATAACAAACCACCCACAAATATGATGATTCAATATTTTCTTTCTCAAAGTTCTATCTGTTCAGTTCAGACAGGGAAAAAAGCTTATAGATTCCAGGTAGAAAATAAAAAGAATGTGTAGTATTTTCCAAAAGTTGCTTCCCTTCCTTTAGATGAATACTGTGAAAATATAAATCATTTAGGACACTGTTGTATTCCATTGAGGAAAAAAGATAAGTTTGTTTATATACCTTTTATACCTTTAAAGGGGCTTCCCTTGTAGCTCCTCTGGTAAAGAAAATGCCTGCAATGGAGGGAATCTTTTCAAGTTTATATGGTACAGCAAATGCTTAAACTTCTGATGGAAAACGGAAAATCCATCTTTCATTGTTCAGTGTCCCTAGAATTGTTCTGATTTCCCATCAGTTGAAAAACCATAAGGGAAGTAAAAGAAGTGTGATAGATATACTGAGGAAATTAAAGTGCTGAATTATCCTGCAACTCTCTGGTTCTGAAACCCTGTACCAATAAATCCTTTCTAGTTTCTCTGAATCATAATATTCAACAGGGCAAGGTTTCTTAATCACTTGAAACACTATTTCCTCTTGATAAATATCTCTCCAACTTTTAGCATTATTTAAATCTAAAATTAATCATATATTATGATATAAAAGTCAAAGTAATTGAACAAAAATGTTATTTTATTCTTGAACTAAATATACTCTCCATATGCACCATTTGGATACAATTCTGCATAGTAAAAAAGATCACATCCTCAGCTATAGTATCCTCTCTCTATTCATAATAATAGCGAACAGTTGGGGGAGAGAGGGAATATTGAGGAGAAAAGGAGAAAATTTTAACTAGGGAAATCTATATATAGGAAAAAAATCAGAGCAGAGAAAACTATAAGTGAAATGGTTCAAGAAGAGAGAGAAAGATAGGATACCGACAATGCAAATCAGAGAACTGGTCAAAGTACAGACTCGCCTTGGAGATATTGTGGGTTCAGTTCCAGGCCACAGCAATAACATGAATGATAAAGTTATGTTTACAGTATATTGTAGTCTATTAAGTATGCAGTAGCATTATGTCTAAAAAAAGCTATATATATATATATATATATATAACATATATATATATTATATATATGTAATAGCATACATAATGCATATATATAATGCATACATAATGCAGTAGCATTATGTTTTAAAAAGTTATATATATATATATGCTGCTGCTAAGTCGCGTCAGTCGTGTCCGACTCTGTGCGACCCCGTAGATGGCAGGCTACCAGGCTCCTCCTCCTCCTGGGATTCTCCAGGCAAGAACACTGGAGTGGGTTGCCATTTCCTTCTCCAGGGCATGAAAGTGAGAAGTGAAAATGAAGTCACTCAGTCGTGTCCAACTCTTAGCGACCCCTTGGACTGCAGCCTACCAGACTCCTCCGTCCACGGGATTTTCCAGGCAAGAGTGCTGGAGTGGGACGCCAGTGCCTTCTCTGATATATATATATATATAATTTAAGAAAAATTTATTGATAAAAATGTTAACTATCTTATGAGCCTTTAGGGAGTCATTATCTTTTTGCTGAAGGAGAGACTTGACTTGGTGTCAGTGACTGCCGACTGATCAAGAGGGTGTTTGCTAAAGGTTAGGGTGGATGTGATAATTTTTTAAAATATCACAGTAATGAAGTTTGCTGTTCAATTGATTCTTCCTTTCATGAACAATTTCTCTGTTAACATGCAATGCTGTTTGATAGCATTTTACTCACAGTAGAAATTCTTTCAAAATTGGAGTCAATCCCTCACACCCTGCCACTATTTCATCAAGTTTATGTACCATTTTAAATCCATTGCTGTAATTTTTAGCAATCATTGCGGCACCTTTACCAGGAGTAGTTTCCATCTCAGTAAACTACTTCCTTTGCTCATCCATAAGAAACAATTTTTCATCTGTTAAAGTTTCATCATGAAATTGCAGCAATTCAGTCACATCTTCAGGTTCCTCGTATAGGTTCTCTTGCTATTTCCACCATATCTGCAGTTGTTTCCTCCACTGAGGTCTTGAATCCATCAAAGTCATCCATGAGGACTGGAATGTACCTTTTTCTGTTAATGCTGACATTTTGACCTTTTCCTATATATCACGGTTGTTCTTAATGGCCTTTCGAATGGTGAATCTTTCCTGGGAAGTGTTCAATTTATTTTGTACAGATCTAATAGAAAACAGAGAGACTTTATTTTGGGGGGCTCCAAAATCACTGTGGATGGTGACTGCAGCCATGAAATTAAAAGACACTTGTTACTTGGAAGAAACACTATGATCAACCTAGACAGCATATTAAAAAGCAGAGACATTACTTTACCAAGAAAGATCTGTCTAGTCAAAGCTATGGTTTTCCCAGTAGTCATGTGTGAATGTGAGAGTTGGACTGTAAAGAAAGCTGATCACTTTTGAACTGTGGTGTTGAAGACTTTTGAGGTTCCCTTGGACTGCAAATAGATTAAGCCAGTCAATCTTAAAAGAAATCAGTCCTGAATATTTATTTAAGGACTGATGCTGAAGCTGAAGCTCCAATACTTTGGCCACCTGCTACAAAGAATGGACTCATTGGAAAAGACCCTGATGCTGAGAAAGATTGAAGGCGGGAGGAGAAGGGGATGACAGAAGATGAGATGGTTGGATGGCATCGCCAAGTCAATGGACATGAGTTTGGGTAGGCTCCGGTAGTTGGTGATGGACAGGGAAGCCTGGCATACTGAAGTCCATGGGGTCACAAAGAGTCGGACATGACTGAGTGACTGAACTCAACTGATCAGATGAATCACTAATCTAGCTGCATTCTGACAAAATGTATTTTTAAAATAACAAGACTTGAAAGTAAAACTTACTCCTTGATCTATGGGCTACAGAATTAAAATTGTTGTGTGACAAGTTATGAAAACAACTTTATTCTCATTTTACACCTCCATCAGAACTCTTGAGTGAACAGGTGCATTGCCAATAAACAGTACTATTTTGAAAGGATTTTTTTTTTTTTCCTAAGCATTAAGCTCAACAGTGAACTTAAAATACTCATTGAACCATGTTGTCAATAGATGCACTGTCACCCAGGCCTTGAGGTTCCATTTATAGATCATACACAGAGTAGATTTAGCATAATTCTTAAGAGGCCTAGAATTTTCAGAATGGTAAGTGGGCATTGGCTTCAATTTAAAGTCACCAGCTGCTTAAGTCCCTCACAATTTGAAAGTCAGCTTAACTTTTGAAGCTTTGAAGTCAGCCACTGACTTCCCCTCTCTAGTTATGATAGTCCCGTATGGCATCTTCTTCCAATAGAAGATTGTTTTATCTACATTGAAACTCAGTTGTTTAGTGTGGCTACCTTTATTAATGTCTTAGCTAGATCTTCAGTATAATTTGCTGCAACTTTTACATCAGTACTTGCTACTTCAGCTTGCACTTTAGTATTATGGAGATGCCTTCTTTCCTTAAACCTCATGAAATCAGCTCTGCTAGTTTCAAACTTCCCTTCTGCAGCTTCCTCACTTCTCTCAACCATATAATTAAAGAAAGGTGGGGTCTTACTCTGGACTAGGCTTTGGCTTAAGGATTTATAATGGTTGCTTTGATCTTCTATCCAGACCACTAGCGCTTTCTCCATATCAGCAATAGGCTCTTTTACTTTCTTATCATTCGTGTGTTCACTGGAATAACATTTTTAATTTCCTTCAGCATTCACAATCTGGCCAACTGCTTGGCACATGAGGCCTAGCTTTCAACCTATCTCACTTTTCAACATGCTTTCCTCACTCAGTATAATCATTCTTAGTTTTTGATTTGAAGTGGGAGATGAGTGACTCTTCCTTTTACTTCAACACTCAGAGGCCACTGTTGGGTTATTGACTGGCTTAATTTAAATATTACTGTGTCTAAGGGGATAGAAAAACCCAGGGAGAGGGAGAGATATGGGACAACAGTCAATCAATGGGGCAGTCATAACATGTAAAATGTTTATTGCTTAAGTTTATGATCTAATATGAGCATAGCTTCTGACACCCCCAAACAATTATAATAGCAACATCAGAGATCACTGATCACAGGTCTTATGACAAATATAACAATGAAAAAGTTTGAAATATTGTGAGAATTGTCAAAATGTGATAGACATGAAATAGCAAATGCTGTTAAGAAAATGGTGCCAATAGACTTGCTCAAACAGGATTGTCAGAAACCTTCAATTTATTTAAAAAAACATAGTATCAATAAATAAAGTGAATTATGATGAAATGAGGTATACATGTATAGTATTTTATAAGTACAAAGGAAATGATGCTAAGGGAAATATACTTAGAAATTATACATTTTTAAGGGTTAATGAGCATGCAGATATCATGTCAGCATCATAATAATACTATAATGATAGCAGTTAACATACAAGCTAATTCCAGGAAGTTTTAATAAGTGCATTAGGCATATGAAGACTCTGTGTGTGTGTCAGCCACTCACTCATGTCCGACTCTGTGCGACCCCATGGACTGTAGCTTACCAGGCTTCTTTGTCAGTGGAATTATCCTGGCAAGAATACTGGAGTGAGTAGCCATTCTTTTTTTCAGAGGATCTTCCCAATCCAGGGATCAAACCCAGATCTCCTGTACTGCAGGTAGTTTCTTTTCCATCTGAGCTATCAGGGAAGCCTATGTGAAGACTACTTCTCCATAATTTATAAATCTCCACCTAACAACCCCTCAAAGTTTTAGCATAAATGGTTTTCACATTTGCTCAAAATGCCTCATTTCACTTTTCTTTGTAAAAAATTTCCCTCTGAGAAACCTTTTCTTTTTCTTTTTTAAATTCACATCTAAATAAACTAAGGTATTTTTTATAGTATGAAGTACATTCAGATAGTGGAGAAGGCAATGTCACCCCACTCCAGTACTCTTGCCTGGAAAATCCCATGGATGGAGGAGCCTGGTAGGCTGCAGTCCATGGGGTCCTGAAGAGTTGAACAGGACTGAGTGACTTCACTTTCACTTTCATTCACTGGAGAAGGAAATGGCAACCCACTCCAGTGTTCTTGCCTGGAGAATCCCAGGCCCGGGGGAGCCTGGTGGGCTGCCGTCTATGGGGTGACACAGAGTCGGATGTGACTGAAGTGACTTAGCGGTAGCAGCAGCAGCAGAAGCACATTCAGATAGAGAAAAAGTAATTATTCAAATCAAACACTAAAAGATCAATTGGATAAGGCATGGACACTATGATAAATAAAAATCATAAGTTATTATATTGAATGAAAGATTTGACAAATAAATTTGGTGAAATGAATCATTATATGGTGTAGTCAATTCTTTGATATAGTGAGTGGGAAAGGAATTTTTAGCATTTGACAGACTTCAATTCAAATCTTGGCTCTGCCACTCGTAGTGTGATCTTAGACAAGTTATTCAAACAATTTGAGATGAAGTTTCCTTATATTCACCCCAAATCATACTTACATAGTAGAGATACTCTAATGTTCAAATAGCATAATCATTTTTAAGACTTCTAGATCATTATAAACTATGATTATAATAATCATCATTATTTATTTTCATTTTTAAAACTTTATATTCAACCTCTAAGACCAGAAAGAATTAAAGGTGATTACACATGAACAATATCACGTCTTCCTACTAATCAGTAAAATTATAGAAGGAAAAAACTCTCCTCTATTTATGAGTCACTCCAATGCAGATGCTGAAGGATCCAGAACAGTTTCATGACCCCTTCCAGTATGTAAATAATGAGAAATATACCAGGAATAAGAAAATTAGCCCAAGACAAGCTCGAGGACAAGCTATAGACTTGTAAGGAATTTATGCTTCAAAATCAGTGAAGCAGTCACTATTCAGGCCCACTCAAAATCTGTATGCTCAATCTGGCAGTTGTGTACAGGACTTTCTCATCTATAAATTGGAGCTAATGATGCTTCCATGGAAAATTCATTTGAAAGATACTATGAAATGCGAAGCATCATTATGCTAATGCACATAGTTCACTGCTCTGTTTACTGGTATATACAGTGTCAAAAACAGTTTTCTTCATTCTGCTGGCAAATGAAAAATGAAAAATAAATATGTTGGCATTATCATTCTCTATCAGTTTTGCGGATGTCACATTTAACTGAGTAAACACTTTGTCATTTGATCTATTTAAATCATTTATCAAAATGTGACCAATGTTATAGAAACTGCTTGCATTTTGAGATTCTCTTACAAAAGAGACAATTAAATAGGCAATTACCATTTTGGTTTTGCTCTTTTGATATTTGGTTTTGCTCTTACTTAAAAGAATGTATGTTTTGTTATTTTCTGAGTTTTATTAACATATAATATCTTTCATGTGTTTCTGTTGCTTGTTGTTGTTTAGCCACTAAGTTGTGTCCCATGCTTTTGTGACCTCATGGACTGTAGACCACCAGGCTCCTTTGTCCATGCCATTTCCCAGGCAAGAACACTGGAGTGGGTTGCCATTTCTTTCTCCAGGGGTTCTTTTCCGACCCAGAGATTGAACCCACATCTCCTGCATTGACAGACAGATTCTTTACAACTGAGCCACCAGAGAAACCCTTCTTTCAAGTTTGTTGTTGTTCAGTTGCTAAGTCGTGTCCAACTCTTTGTGATCTCATGGACTGTAGCAAGCCAGGCTTCCCTGTCCTTCACCATCTCCCAGAGTTTGCTCAAACTTTTGTCCATTGAATTGATCATGCCATCCAACCATCTCATCCTCTGTCATCCTTTTCTCCTTCTGCCCTCAATCTTTTCCAGCATCAGGGTCTTTTCCAATAAGTCAGCTCTTTGCATCAGGTGGCCAAAGTATTGAAGCTTTAGCTTCATCATCAGTCATTTCAATGAAAATTCAGAGTTGACTTCCTTTAGGATTGACTGCTTTGATCTCCTTGCTGTTCAAGGGACTCTCAAGAGTCTTCTCCAGCACAGCAGTTTAAGCATCATTTTTTCAGTGCTCAGCCTTCTTTATGGTCAAGTTTAGCTCATCATAAATGTGTAAGTTTGAGAAATGTGATTTCTTCTCCTCCACACATGCCTCATTTCTGTTTTCTAAATCAAAACTTACCTTCAAAGTTTTCCCTCCTTGATTGTGTATCTTAAACAAGTCAGGTCCATTGACATACATTGTTGGTGATGTAACTACAATAAATATAAATTCATACAGAACCTCCTCAATTTGCAAACAACCTACTCTCATGTTCAGTTCTTTTTCCTTACTTCTGATTTGTATTTTCTATTGTTCTTGAAGCTGGTCATGATACTTTTGTCTTCTTGAATTATTTACACTTATCAACTGACCTTGGTTTTCCTAGACTGACACTCAATATTCTCAAAAATATTTTTTCTCTCACTTTCTACCTTTGCTTGGCAAAATTCCCTCTCCTAAATTTAAGTATTAGAACATAAACTGTAGGATAACTCCCACAGCTTAGCACACTTCCCCATGGATTGAGAGGAAGATGGAAGAATCTAAACAACTCTTTGCCTCAGATATCCTGTTTCCGTATGCTTCCATATATGAACCTGTCACTTTATTCTCCTCACTTTCTCCCTAATGATTTGTTCTATCAAGCCTCTGCTCCTGGGAGCAGGCCACTTCCATACAATTGTCCTCTCTGGATTCTGACAACCATACTAACCCATGTCCTAAGTCATTGTAAACAATTCCACTATTGCTAGAACTCTTCCTGTACTATATCCTGTGGTTTCTCTAAATAGGCCTTTAATAAACTCCATTACGACTGCCTAAATTTAGGGTGTTATTTACTTTCAGGGTACTACAACTTTAAACATATTCCATATCTCATGATAAAATAATTTCATAACAGTGTAAATATAATTGTAACATTTTTTACCAAAATAAATGAATTATTAAATAAATATTTAATAAGGGGCAACAGAAAATAGATGGTTCGATGTCATCACTGACTCAGTGGACATGGTTTTGAGCAAAATCTGGGAGTTAGTGAAGGATAGGGAAGTCTGGCATGCTGCTGTCCATGGGGTCGCAAAGAATTGGACATGACTTAGCTATTGAACAACAACAAAATGGATATAAACTTAGCATATGATCTTATATTACTAAATGAACCTCTCATAAATGAAAAAAATACCCAAATAATTTTAGTACTGTTTTTTGATATTATATTACAACTTTTAGAGACACCACAAATTCATAGGTATTATATCACTAGTGATATCTTGATGTTCAAGAATTTATATATATATATATATATATATACTTTATATATATACTTATATATATATATACTTTAATAGTATGCTAAAAATCTAGTTAATAAAATGTATATATATATATTATATTTATATATATATTAAATTTATATATGTTTCTATATATATTATATAATATATATATTATATTTATATTTATATATTATATATATCATATATATATTTATATTATATATTTATATATATAAAATATATATAAAGATATAGATATATAAAGATATATATAGATATATAAAGATATATAGATATAAGATATATAGATATATATATTCTTATATATATCTATATATCTTATATGTATAAGATATATAGATATATATAGATATATAAAAATATATAAAGATATATTTATATATATACATATATACTATAATAGTATGCTAAAAATCTAGTTAATAAAATGTATAGTTTAAAAATGCTGTTCCTGAAAGTATGCATCTTTATACACAGTAGGAATAAGCAAAAAATCCACACAAGGTAACTGTATTATATAAAAATAATGTAGCAATAATTTGTATTAAAACAGGAAAATAGCAATTGAAATGACAAGCAACTCAAGTCACCTTTCATGATGCAGTGAAAACAGAACAGTGAAGCTGAAAATGTAGAGGCTGCAAATAAATTCATAAGTAGAAGTCTAACAACGTATTATAGCAACCAGATTTATTACTAAACAAGTACTACAAGACTTTTAATCAGAAATAAAATATCATTTATTCATGTCATATTTCAATTATTCTTACTAATTCACCTACTAACTTACCATAAATAGCTTTGAAACATGTTTCAGTGAAATTCTATAATGATACATGTTATTCGTTCAAAATTAGAGGTATGACCTAGTGCTATGCATTTCCATGAATTAGTTTCTTATACTAAACAGTTGATTTTCATATACCAAATTTTTTAAAACACTGAATCATTATTTGATTTCTAATTTGATACATTTTATATTTAATAGAGTGAGCTTTCATCATATGCATCACAGTAATTATATTCATTAGTCTTATAAAAAGTTAGTTTTACGGTCAGTATAATGAGAACTAGTGTTTTTGATGCTGGTTAATTTAGTGAGAGCCCTCAATAGTCTCAGCAAAACCCACTCATTTTTTAAATTAAAATGGTGAAGTTAAATTGAGTTTTTTTTAGACAAAAATACACTCAACATGTTGCATTCAGAATACAGTCAAAGAGCATATCATTAAATCACTTTGCTATATGCAAATCATTGTGTCTTATGTTACACTCAAACACAGAGAGAGAGAGAGAATGAGTGTCCCTGTGTGGACCTGAGGTAAGCCAATTAAAACTAAGACAACTGGGAGACATAATTTTAGGAAAGTATATACAATATCTCTTTCAAGATAAACTCAGAGAGAGAGAGAGCATGAAAGAAATGAGGGGACAACTTGAGGGTGAAGAGAGGAATAGAGAGAGAGAGAAACAAGAAGTTTGAAATCTAAACATTTATAATATCCTGTCTGTTCCTTCCTTTCTTAAGCTAACATAGTAACTAATTCATAAATGTGGAGGACTGTTAGAGGGGATCTTAACTGAGAAACACAATCCATATATAATATGCATAATTTATTCAGTGAGGCTCCTGATCCTATTTTGTCCAACTACTAGATCTCATTATTTTATTATCAAAGTGAATGAACCCTAAATCAAATCTCAAAAGTCTAAATTCATATATCATATACTAAGCGGATAAGGATAGGGGTAGAAGTAGGAGTGGGAGATTAATTGTACCAAGTCTCTTCAGTCATGTCTAACTGTTTGCAACCCTATGGACTGTAGCCACCCCAGGATCCTCTGTCCATGGGATTCTCAAGGCAAGAATTCTAGAGTGGTTTGCCATTTTCTACTCAGAGGATCTTCCTGACCCAGGGATTGAATTCATGACTCAAGTCTCCTGCATTGGCAGGCGGGTTCTTTACAACTAGTGCCATCTTTAGTTTTTTCATTTCTGTATGTTCTAACTGTTTACTGCTAAATGGTAATCCCCCAGCAAAAACAAACAAACAAACAAAAACAAACTGTGACTCTCAAATGATAGTAATTTTATTTGAACTTTATTTCTTCAAATATCCTTGACAATGGTTTTTTGTGAGGCAGCATTCAGCTAGTAGGTCTGTTCGGGGCTGAGTTCTGCTGAGTCTCTTAGATGGCTGAGCTTCCTCCTCTTTTCATTGTAGCCCTAGAACCTCATTTTCTCATGAAATCTCTTTTCACTTTGTATCTCCAGTAAGGTATCTGAGTGCAAAAATGTATACTTCAGGCCTTCTTTTCTCTTAAGCAGAACCTGGACAGTTGCTTTCTTCATATTCTAAGAGTTCAAACAATGCATAGACCCAGTCTAACTTCAAGGGGAGGAGATAAATAGGTCACGAGTGCTAAGATATGTGATTCATTGGGAGCATCAATAATACACTTCCAAACTAATTAGTTAGATATGAAATTTTACAAATGAGCTCCAAATCTGAAAATATTTTGGTTTAACATTTGGCTTACCATTCTAACACAGCCAACTCAAGATAAAAGAACACAATGCTTTTATGCAACCCTATATGTATTCAATACCATCATCTGCTAACGAACCTGAGTAGTGATTAGAGGGAAGGTAGCAGATATTAACTTCAATGCCTGATTTCATTTCCAATTCCATTTTAAAATTAGACCTCCATATGACTGTCAATATTTAATAACACTCCAAACTTAACTGCATGCATCTGAATTGACACACTCTTCTTAATAGAAAAGTAACTAAATTTACTGTGATGATCAAATAATAATATTCCTATTCTCAGAATGCACATGGTAATTAAAATCATTACAGTACTGTAGTTCACTAACATAGCTATCAATGAAATGAAATAAAGTAATAGAAAACTTAGGTAGGAGGTCCTTTAATTTGTTTAACTCAGTAACAAATGTGGAATTTTGTCAGAAGTCAAACAGCAAAATCATATTTTTTCTTTAAAGATATAAAATAATGATTAACTCAGGGATTGATATTCCTTTTCCTATAAAAGAAATTGTCATTTTCTTCTTAAATTGTTTTGATGTCAACTAGCTTTATATGTGGTGGACTTTACATTCAAACACATGAAACCTAAGGCTAGTCATGTGCGTCAGTCAATTTCTTGAGAAAAAATCATCTAACCTATGAAACCTGAAGCTTCTTGGATAGATCTGACAATGGTGACCTCTAAAAACAAAGTTAGAAACAGATTGAACAGGCCAGTGAAGTAATTCTTAACTAAATAGTGAGAGGAAGAGAAATATTGTTCTTAGTCAGAGGAGTTTCGCTTGGAATCCAAACAACGGCATGGTCAGGTGAGGGGGCAAAATAGAGGTCCATCAGTGCTGTGTGGGAACTGGTCTTGAATTATTCCAACACCTGTTGAAGAACTTCTGTTCACTTTTAAGCTTGACATACTGCAATTCAAACCACCTATTACCTAGCCCTCCATGCTTGACCTGACTTTCTACATTTAAAGAGCCAAACTCTTCTATGAGTCTTCCTTTTTAATATTTTTGGCTCTAACATTAATCCCAGCAAGTGACAAAACCTAGGAAGCCACTGTATAGTCCTGTGTGCCCTGTGTGTCCTGCACATTCTGGTGACTTATGACAGAGTCCTCATTTCCACTAGAGATTTCTAAGATGAAATAATGCAGTATATAGTAAGATCAAGAAATTTCATTATGGGAGAGAGTGAAAAAAAATCTGTTTTTATAAAATCTTCAGGGATCACTACTTATACAATTGCTTACTGGTCTGAGAGACTAGATCCCTGGCCTCTGATGATGACTGATGCCTCTTAATCAATCAACTGGGTTTCCCAGGTGGTGCTAGTGGTAAAGAACCCACCTGCCAATGTGAGAGACATAAGAGACCAGGGTTTGATCCCTGGTTTGGGAAGATCTCTTGGAGGAGGACATGGTAACCCACTCCAGTATTCTTGCTTAGAGAATCCCATAGACAGAGAAGCCTGGAGGGCTACAATCCTTAGGTTCTCAGAGTTGGACACGACTGATGTGACTTAGCATGTACAATCAATCAATCAATGCTGAATAATGGCAGAAGGAGTGAAAAGGAGCTGTGTTATATTTTCAGGACTTGGTCCAAGTTTTTATTCTCTGTTTATTTCTTTACCAAGCACCATAATCCCATTGCACATATAAATGGTCTTATTGATGGGTTACTTCTAAGAAAGACCAAAAAAGGAAAAAAAGACAAAGTAACTTAGTAACTTAAAGTCTGTTAGCTAAGGTTTTCAGTCTCAAATAGATCAATAAACTCCCAGGCCTTAGGAATAACTGTAGTAATGAAAATGTACACAGTGTTCATCATCGTATAATCAATACAGTAAATAAACTGTTTGACACATTTGTTTCTGCCTGTTTCCCTTTACCTACTCTAATTCCACCAAAGGTCCAATTTCAGCCAACTCAATCATTGATTTTCTTTTCTTTCTCTCTCCTACCTCCCATGTTCTAAATCAGTCATTGAATAAATAAAAGTTAAAGGTAAATATAGATATGTAACACTGGTAGATGTTAAAAGAGAAATGTATGCAGTCATCCCATTGTATCCTTGGGGACTGGTTTCAAGAGCCCCTTGGTTACTAAAATCCACAGATACTCAAGTACCTAATATAAAGTGGTAGAGTATGATTGGCCTTCCCTATCCATTAATGCAGAACTCACAATTAAGGGGCAACTATCTCCCTCTCTCACTCTCTCATATGTATATATATATATATATATATATATATATGTGTGTGTGTGTGTGTGTGTGTGTGTGTACACACACACACAGATAGATAGATAAAAATACATACACACATAATTATGATCTCCTATCTGAGATTTGTTACTCAAAGTAGTGTGGATATAATTATAGTTTATAGAAATATTGTCTCTCTCCTCACCAAAATATTAAACATAAGGAATTTTCTACCCTTTCTTTTCATGCAAGGAAGTAATGAGGGGAGAGATTTTGTTTCTCTCTGCTTTCATTTTTGAAGTCTTCCACAAGAGAGAAGGGATAATCTGTTTGGTTGATTGCTAATCAACATAAATGGATAGGTCACCATGCTGTGAATCAGAACTCATTTGGAGCACTTTCTCTTTCTTTCTGACTCCTCTTATACTCCCTGCTGCCACCTAAGGCAGACTGGCTCTTCTCATCCTTCTAGTGAGATATATAAACTGAATTGACATTCTCTATTGACCGGGTCCTATTTCTTTCATTCTCTCTCAGGCATACCCAAATATGTCTTCCCAAAGATTTAAGAGTGAGAAAGAGAGAATAGAAATAATTTAATCTCAACTATAAAATGTGAATTTTAATTTAACATTAAGAGTTTTCTTTGAAATATCAAACATTTGATCAACCAGAATTTCATTATGGTTTGGTTTGCTATGGTAAAGGAGCTTGGTTTCCTACAGTAAAGGTGAAGGAGTGAGAATTTAAGCCTTAACAATAATGACTTCAGTTAAATTTTGTTATCTTCAAATCAAATCAAATCAAATAGAATAATTAAAAGACGACAATAAAGAGATGGATGTGTGACTGATAGTCTAGGTTACATTCCCAGCAAGCATCCCTCCACTTATAGATTTCCAGTAGCACCCAACTTATATTAGTTACCCATTTGATTCCATTCCAAACTCCAGAAGGAGAGGACAAACCAGTTAGAGCATTCCAGTGTCCAAGTATGACATTTCCAGAGTAGACATGAGTCTAAGCTGTTGTAAAAAGAATAAATAAGAGAAATTTTGGTGGGAACACTGATACAAAGATATCTGTGTCTAAGAGCTTATAGTAACCATCTTGTAATCACAAGCACAGCCCTCCTTTGAAGCTGCATTGCAGAGGCTGAGCAGAGGGACACAAAGTAACTGAGCTCTTAGAAACATTATTGAATTGTTGGATTATACCAACTATACCCTTGGGTTTTTTGTGTATGTTTTCTCTCTGCATTACTATATACATTGTTTAACCTGGTCTGGGTCAGCTTTTTTCTTTTATCTTAACCAATATTGTGGAATTGATATGTTTTCAGAGAAGAATGCTTATTGTTTTTCAGATGAGATGAAAACAGTATCTCTGATATAGTTGAGTTAGAATCTTTGTCTTTTCTCCAACAATCACCCTCTACTCATTCAGATTTGTATTGCTGTATTGGGAACTGCAAATGTATTCTATTTTTACATAATCTGGCCACAGATAATTGGTCCTGGAGAGAGTTCCTGACCAAAGGCAAACTATCTGAATCTTTTTTTTTTTTTTCCCTAACTGGAAATTAAGAAAGTTAGTGGTAGTGGAAGCCAAGAGTTATGAACCTCAAGAGCTCTTTATTATTACTTTTCCTGCCATGTATATGAATGTGCTCAGTAGTGCAACAAAGTGAAACTGATACAAAGATGAGTGCAAAGCTGAGAGTGGAATTAGAGTCCTGGCAGAATCAAGCCAACGTTTTCACTGATCCCTGGGGTCTGGTGACATCCTCACTCTTACCAGTGATGGGAGGAAATGATCTTCATTATGGAACTAAGTTTCCATCATTTGAAACCACAAATCCATTGTAAATTATTTAAATGGTAATTTTACTCATAGTTCCTCTTTTCAAATCACAGAAGTGTGATATCTAAAATTTACATTAGAAACTCCTTTACTTCTTTTTAATACAAAAATTTAAATGATAACTTTTATATATCTGTATAGAATTTTAATCTTCACATTTGAGGAAACAAATACATGTATGTAAAGTAAATATTCCATGAGAAACACTGGGCTGGAGGAAGAACAAGCTGGAATCAAGATTGCTGGGAGAAATATCAATAACCTCAGATATGCAGATGATATCACCCTTATAGCAGAAAGTGAAGAAGAACTAAAGAACCTCTTGATGAAAGTGAAAGAGGAGAGTGAAAAAGTTGGCTTAAAGCTCAGCATTCAGAAAACTAAGATCATGACATCCGGTCCCATCATTTCATGGCAAAAAGATGGGGAAACAGTGAGAACAGTAGCAGACTTTATTTTTCTGGGCTCCAAAATCACTGCAGATGGTGATTGCAGCTATGAAATTAAAAGACACTTACTCCTAGGAAGGAAAGTTATGACCAACCTAGATAGCATATTAAAAAGCAGAGACATTACTTTGCCAACAAAGGTCCGTCTAGTCAAGGCTATGGTTTTTCCAGTGGTCATATATGGATGTGGGAGTTGGTGTATAAAGAAAGCTGAGCGCCAAAGAATTGATGCTTTTCAACTGTGGTGTTGGAGAAAACTCTTGAGAGTCCCTTGGACTGCAAGGAGATCCAACCAGTCCATCCTTAAGGAAATCAGTCCTAAATATTCATTGGAAGGACTGATGCTAAAGCTGAAACTCCAATACTTTGGCCACCTAATGGGAAGAGTTGACACATTGGAAAAGACCCTGATGCTGGGAAATATTTAGGGCAGGAGGAGAAGGGGACGACAGAGGATGAGATGGTTGAATGGCATCACCGACTCGATGGACATGGGTTTGGGTGGACTCTGGAAGTTGGTGATGGACAGGGAGGCCTGGCATGCTGCAGTTCATGGGGTCGCAAAGAGTCAGACACGACTGAGTGACTGAACTGAACTGAGCTGAAAGTAAATATTCTAGTGCTCTAATTTTTTTCAAGATTTTAAAACCAGTAATAAAGCACTCAAAACATGCTATTTATAAGTCAGCAGAAAACTCTGAAGTGAACTACAGAGTTCTGTGAGTACAGTAAGACCATCGATTACTATTCTATACATAAGCATCACGTATTTACCAAGCAGCAGGTAAAACCTTTTTCATAAAGCCATGTATATTTAAGAATGTTTTGCTGAGAGCATTACAACAAAAGCATGAATAGTTTGATCAAAATCACAGAACACTAAGTTAACTACTTGGAAAATGGGAAAGTTTGGAGAATGGATATTTATTTACCTAATTCAGTTTCAACTTCCTTCTCCAGACTAAAAACAAAATGTGACAATAACATCTAATGAACAGTGAACTATCAAGTGGGGCAAGTGATTCTCATTCTTCCTTTTTACTTTCTTTTTCATTACTAGTTCATCACATTTTATGGCTTTTTCCCCCCAAAAATGCTGAGTGCATGCTTGTTCTCAGAGAAGGAAATGACAGCCCACTCCAGTATTCTTGCCTGGAGGATCCTGTGGACAGAGGAGCCTGGTGGGCTGCCGTCTATGGGGTCGCACAGAGTCGGACACGACTGAAACAACTGATCCTCAGCAGCAGCAGCAGCAGCAGCAGCATGCTTGTTGGCCAAATACTTTTAACATAGCATGCACTTTCTTTACATCCAGGTTTATTTGCTCACACTGAGTGGATGTTTTAATAGACTGAATTTTCAATAAACTAACCATAAAAACCATTAAACAATGCAATAATAAAAATAAAAATTATCCTAGGATTCAGTAAATATATATAATGTATAGAAACAAATTTATTCCTCACAGAAAATGCTTAATATTAAGAGAATTTGTAGGATGAAAAATCTGACCTTAAAATAAAAGTTTAATCCTAATAACTATGCAATTTGAAAACTGAAATCAACATAATTTCCTGTCGTTATGTTGGACAACACTCAGACTGGACATGCTTTTCTATTTATATGTCAAATAATATTGAGAATAAGCAAAATCACTTTAGTTACTTTACTCAGAAGATACTTGCTCCCGAAAGATAAGACTGAGAACCAACTGAAATAGCTTACTTATCCGGACTAATTGGTTGCTTATCAAGAATTGCTTCAAAACATTTGCTCACTATGCCAACAAATGCAAAGCTACTATGCTGTAATTACACAATCCTAACCAATTCTCTATCTTGAAACATCTTCCTTAAAATCACTAAGCTCTGGCTCTGAAATTTTATAAATGTCCTTCTCTGATGTTATCCTTCTAGGATACTACTAAGATTCTATCCAGGTAATATTATCCTACTGCAGTAATGCAATAAGAGTAATACATTTAATTTCAGTCATTCAGCAGTGGATTTTTTCTTTTTTTTGTAGTTGTAGAGTGGTGGTGTTTTTCTTTTGGTCTATCTGTCTTTCTTTGTGTCTGTCTGTCTGTATTTTTGTTGGACTTTTGAGACATTGCAGGTTGACAAACCTGGAGATTTCATGGATATTCAATACAAAGTCCTTGTTGCCATGGTTAAAATTTTCAAGACAATTTTAAAAAGTGTGTCCATATATAAATGTAGATTAGTAGTTGTTTGGCTTCCTGTATTCTACTTTTGTCTTATGTAGAAGCAGAGAGGGTGTGTGTGGGAGAGGTTTTAATTTATTTAAAGTAGTAATTATTGTGAGAAGCATCCCCAAAGAGAGCTTCCGTGTTTGCTCAGTGGTAAAGAATCTGCCTTCAATGTGAAAGACCCAGGTTTGATCCCTGGGTCAGGAAGATCCCCTGGAGAAGGGAATGGCAACCCACTCCAGTATTCTTGCCTGGAGAGTTCCATAGACAGCGGAGCCTGGAGGGCTAAGGTCTATGTTGTTACAAAGAGCTGGACATGATTGCGCAACTAACTCTGACTGACTTATCCCCAAGGAGGGACAGAAAAGAGGATTACAGAGCTTTGTTACTACTGTTCTTCCAGTAATTTGGTAAACTTGAATGCTTTTAAAATTGATTCGAAAAGAACATTTTTTTGACTTTTCAGATTATGGATTTTATTAATAATTACTATTTATTTCCTGAATTCTATTGCATCAATACAATGAAAATGTATATAGTTAAAAATCTTCTCCCCAAGTCTACTCTGCAAGTTAACTTTCAGATATTGAAATAGTCATAGGGTTACTACATTAGAAGAATTCTTATCTATAAAGGGGTGGTTTCTAATCACCTTTCTACGGACCAATTGACCTAACACAATATTGTATTTTGTTACAAAATATTTTAACAGTTTGAACATTTTCTTAAAACATTAAAATTCTTGGTTGTTTTAAATATTCTGCCTGTGCCTCAGCCAGAGGTGGTAGGCAAGTGCTCTAGCCCCTGTAGCTCCATGAGTGTTGACAGGCATGAAAAGTTCAAAAAGGGGATGCTTCTTGAATGTCAGATGTTGGTGGCCAGGTCAGAAACAACTGGAGAGAAAATTCAAGAGACAACCAAGTCAGGATAAGATTAAACAATAAAGTTTATCTCCTATACAAGGCCAATCCTTTGAGAGTGGGTGCAGTAGCTATCTTATGTGATAAATAGAAACAAACACAGAGAGTCAAACCAAGTGAAGAAACTGAGGAATATGTCCAAAACAAAAGAATAACATAAAATCCCAGAAATGAAAATAAGTAATTAACCTGATAGAGGGTTAAAATTAGAGGGTTAAAATTTATGGTCATAAAAAGAGTTGAACTTGGGGAAAGAATCTGATGATCACAGAGAGAACTTTATCAAAGAGATAGAAAATATAAGAATACACAGCAGAAGTCAAAGAGCTGAAGAATACAGTAACTAAATTGAAGAATCCACTGGAGGGGTTCAGTAGAAGACCAGATGAAGAAACAAAGAATAGGTGGTTTGGAAGACAGGGCAGTTGAAATCACCCAAACAGAGCAGCAAAATGAAAACAAAAATCTTAAATTGATGATTGTTTAAGGGACCCTATTTGAAAATAAACAGGATAACCTTCACATATAAGGGTCTCAAATGAGATGAGTGAGAGAAAGGGGCAAAAGCTTATTTGAAGAAATAAATGGATGAAAACTTTTCTGAACTGAGGAAGGAAACAGATATCCAGATCTAGGAAGCAAAGAGAGTTCTAACCAAGATGAAACCAAAGAAACTCACACCAAAACAGATAATTAAAATAACAGAAGTTGAAAGTAAAGAAAGAATCTAAAGAGCAGCAAGAATAAAACAATTTGTTATATAAAAAGGACACCCCATAAGACTCTCAGAATATTTCTCAGCAAAAAGTTCACAGGCCATAAAGGAGTGGTATGATATATTTTAAGTGCTGAAAGAAGCAAATATATTGTAAGGAAGAATACCCTCCCTGGTAATGTGATAATTAAGAATTGAAGAAAAGGTGAACAGCTTTCCAGACAAACAAAAAATAAAACAGTCCATCACCACAAAATTAACCTTATAAGCAATGTTAAAAAGACTTCTTTAACCTAAAAATAAAATGCATCAATTTATAACAAGAAAACAAATAAAAATAAAAATCTAATTGGTGAAAGCAAGTATATGGTAAAGGTAGTGAAGTGATCACTTATGAAGCTAGCACACAGTTTAAGCCACAAAAAGTAGTTAAAAGAAATATAACCACAAGAATTAGTTCAAGGGACACACACAAAAATTATGTAAAATTTTATAATGAAAACAAAATATGTGTTTGTTGAGGGAGAGGGCAACAATGCTGAGTTTTAAAATGCATTCAAGCATAACTTGCCATCAACTGAAGACAGATTGTTATATGAAAGCCTCATGGGAATTATGAAGCAGACACTTATAGTAGATACACAAAAGATAGAGAAAAGAATAAAACTTATCCAAGAGTAAAACTACAGTAATTTCACCAAACTACAAGAGGAGAGAGCAAAATAAGGTAACAGAGAGAAATTGCAAAACATCCAGAAAACAACTAGCAAAGTAGCACTAAGTTCAAACCTTTCGACAATTATTTAAATGCAAATGGAATAAATTCTTCAATCAAAAGACATAGAGTGGCTAAACATGTACAAAATAAGGCTCATGTATATGTTGTCTATGAGTCTTACTTCACTTCAAATCCAGAAAAATGCACAGACTGAAAGTGAGGAGAGGGAGAAAGAAATTCATTGAAAATAAAAATGAAAAAAACAAACAAACAAAAAAAAAACTGAGGTACAAATACTTACATAAAACAAAGATTTTAAAACAAAGACTATAACAAGAGACAAAGAAGGACACTGCATAATGATAATGGCAGTCATTCAACAAAAAGAAGCAACAGTTGGAAATATATACACCCAATGTAGACTTACCAAAGTATATAAAGCAAATATTAGCAAACATAAAGGAAGACATTGACAAAAACACAGTAATAGTAAGTTACATTAACACCCACTTGCATCAGTGGTCAAGAAGTCAAGACAGAAAGTCAAGAAGGAAACATCAACATTGAACCAGATGACTTAGTAGACATATATAGAGCATTCCATCCAAAAGCAATAGAATATGCATTCTTCTCAAGTGTACATGGAACATTCCCCAAGATAGAACATACATTCATTGCAAAACAAGTATCAATAAATTTTAAAAGACTGAAATACCAGGCATCTTTTCTGACCACAATGGTATGAAACTAGAAATCAATTACAAGAAGAAAACTGGAAAAATTACAAATATGTGGAGCTTTAACAACATACACCTGAACAACCAATGAGTCACCAAAGTCTTTAAAAAAAAATTTTAAAATATCTTAGAAAACATGAAAATGAAAATACAACAATAAAATCTGTGAAAAGCAGCCAAAGCATTTCTAAGAGGGATTTTTACAGGCCTACATCAAGAAACAAGAAAAATCTTAAATAAGAAATCCAGTATTACTCCAAAAGGAACTAGAAAAATATCAAAGCCCAGAGATAATAGAAAGAAGGTATAGTAAAGATCAGAATGGAAATAAATGAAATGGAGACTATAAAGGCAATATAAAACATCAATGAAACTAAGATTGGTTCTTTGAAATATAAACAAAATTGGCAAAACTTTATTTAGCTAGACTCACTAAGAAAAAAGAGAGAGAGGATTGTAAATAAAATCAGAAAATGGAAGAGGAGAAATTACAACTGGTACCAAGGAAACATAAAAGAGTATAAGAGACTACTATACATAATTATACACCAACAAATTAGACAACCTAGAAGAAATAGATAAATTCCTAGCAATAAAGAATCTTCTAAGACTGAATCATGAAGAAATTGAAAATCTGAATAGATGATTACTAGTAAAGAGATTGAATCAGCTCTTGACAAACAAAGCCCAGGACCAGAAGGCTTCAAAGGCAAAACCCACAAAACAAAATTTGATAGCTATTCTTCTCAAAAATTTCCCAAAACTTGAAGACACATGAATGCTTGCAAACATATTTTGCAAGATCAGCATTACACTGACACTGAAACCAGACAGGGACAGCAAAAAGAAAAACTACAGGCTAGTATCACTGAAAAACAGGTAAAAAATTCAACAAAATATTAGCAAACAAAATTCAACAATATATTAAAAAGATCATACACCATAATCAAGTGGGGCTTATCCCACAAATGCAAGGATGGTTTAATAACTGCAAATCAATCAATGTGATAGAACACATTAATAAAATGAAAGATAAAAATCAAATTGTTCTCAATTGAGGCAGGAAAAACATTGAATAAAATCCAACATTCATTTCTGATAAAAAACCCTGAACAAAGAGGGTATAGATGGAATATACATCAGCATAATATAGGTGATATATGACAAGCCCACAGCTAACATCATGCAGAAAAAGCTGAAAATTTCTTCATTAAGAAGCAAGACAAGGAAGCCCACTATTATCACTTCTATTCAACACAGTATTGGAACATCTAGTCACAGTAGTCATACAAGAGAAAAAAATAAAAGGACTCTAAATTGGAAAGGAAGAAGTAAAACTTCATCAAGGATGACTTGATACTCTATAGAAAACCCTAATGAGTCCATTAAAAAAAAAAATGTTAGAACTGATAAGTCAATTCAGTAAAGTTGCTGTGTACAAAATCATTATACAAATATCGGTTGTGTTTTTTTAATATTTGGCCAAAAGTAGTAAAATGCTTAGAATAAATTTAACAAAGGAAGTTAAATATCTGTACACTGAGTATCATAAGATACTGATAAAAGAAATTGAGGAAGACACAGAAATGGAAAGATATATTCTGCTCATGAATTTTGAGAATTTAAATTATAGTTCAGTTCAGTTCAGTCGCTCAGTCGTGTCCGACTCTTTGCGACCCCATGAATCGCAGCACGCCAAGCCTCCCTGTCCATCACCAACTCCCAGAGTTTACTCAAACTCATGCCCATCGAGTCGGTGATGCCCTCCAGCCATCTCATCCTCTGTCGTCCTCTTCTCCTCCTGACCCCAACCCCTCCCAGCATCAGGGTCATTTCCAATGAGTCAACTTTTCCCATGAGGTGGCCAAAGTATTGGAATTTCAGCTTCAGTATCAGTCCTTCCAAGGAACACGCAGGACTGATCTCCTTTAGGATGGACTGGTTGGATCTCCTTGCAGTCCAAGGGACTCTCAACAGTCTGCTCCAAAACCATAGTTCAAAAGCATCAATTTCTTGATGCTCAGCTTTCTTCACAGTCCAACTCTCACATCCATACATGACCACTGGAAAAACCATAGCCTTGACTAGATGGACCTTTGTTGGCAGAGTAATGTCTCTGCTTTTTAAAATGCTGTCTAGGTCGGTCATAACTTTCCTTCCAAACAGTAAGCATCTTTTAATTTCATGGCTGCAATCTCCATCTGCAGTGATTTTGGAGCCCAACAAAATAAAGTCTGCCACTGTTTCCACTGTCTCCCCATCTATTTCCCATGAAGTGATGGGCCCAGATGCCATGATTTTAGTTTTCTGAATGTTGAGCTTTAAGCCAACTTTTTCACTCTCCTCTTTCACTTTCATCAAGAGGCTTTTTAGTTCCTTTTCACTTTCTGCCATAAGGGTGGTGTCATCTGCATATCTGAGGTTATTGATATTTCTCCCAGCAATCTTGACTTATTCCAGCTTGTGCTTCTTCCATCCCAGTATTTCTCATGATGTACTCTGCATATAAGTTAAATAAGCAGGGTGACAATATATAGCCTTGAAGTACTCCTTTTCCTATTTGGAACCAGTCTCTTGTTCCACATCCAGTTCTAACTGTTGCTTCCTGACTTGCATACAGGTTTCTCAAGAGCAGGTCAGGTGGTCTGGTATTCCTATCTCTTTCAGAATTTCCCACAGTTTATTGTGATCCACACAGTCAAAAGTTTTGGCATAGTCAGTAAAGAAGAAATAGATGTTTTTCTGGAACTCTTTTGCTTTTTTGATGATCCAGTGGATGTTGGCAATTTGATCTCTGGTTGCTCTGCCTTTTCTAAAACCAGCTTAAACATCTGGAAATCCATGGTTCACGTATTGTTGAAGCCTGGCTTGGAGAATTTTGAGCATTACTTTAATAGAGTGTGAGATGAGTGCAATTGTGCAGTAGTTTGAGCATTCTTTGTGACTGCCTTTCTTTGGGATTGGAATGAAAACTGACCTTTTCCAGTCCCGTGGCCACTGCTGAGTTTTCCAAATTTGTTGGCGTATTGAGTGCAGTACTTTCACAGCATCATCTTTTAAGATTTTAAATAGCTCAACTGGAATTCCATCACCTCCACTAGATGGTTTCTAAGGCCCACTTGACTTCACATTCCAAGATGTCTGTCTCTAGGTGAGTGATCACACCATCGTGATTATCTGAGTCATGAAGATCTTTTTTGTACAGTTCTTCTGTGTATTCTTTCCACTTCTTCTTAATGTCTTCTGTTTCTGTTAGGTTCATACCATTTCTGTCCTTTATCAAACCCATCTTTGCATGAAATGTTCCCTTGGTATCTCTAGTTTTCTTGAAGAGATCTCTAGTCTTTCCCATTCTGTTGTTTTCCTCTTTTTCTTTGCATTGATCGCTGAGAAGGGCTTTCTTATCTCTCCTGGCTATTCTTTGGAACTCTGCATTCAAATGGGAATTTCTTTTCTTTTCTCCTTTGCTTTTTGCTTCTCTTCTTTTCACAGCTATTTGTAAGGCCTCTCCAGACAACCATTTTTGCCTTTTTGCATTACTTTTCCATGGGGATGGTCTTATATATGGTGGTGATCATTTCTCCATGTATACAAATATTAAGTCATTACGTTGTACACCTGTAACTAATAGATTGCTGTATGTCAGTTTTTACCTCAATTTTAAAAAAAGGTGAAAAAAAAAATGTTGGTGATCTTGCATACTAGATTTGCAGTCCCATTCATAAATAGTCAGCTAATATGTGTTGGGTATATATTATTCAATATTCATTGGAAGGACTGGTGCTGAAGCTGAAACTCAATACTCTGGCCACCTGATGTGAAGAGCCAACTCATTGGACATCAGTTTGAGCAAAACATCATCAACTCTATGGACATGAGTGAGGAAACTCCAGGAGATAGTGTAACCAGAAAGCCTGGCATGCTGCATTCCATGGGGTCACGAAGTCGGACATGACTGAGTGGCTGAACAATAATATATATGTCAGGCACAAATTTTACATAGAATTTAATTTTTATAATTTTGTGAAATTAATATCATAATAGCTTCAACTGACAGATTGGGAAACTAACACATAGAATAGATCATGTTAGAAACTTGCCCAATCAAATTTCAGGTTTAAACTGAGTAAATATGGCTGTCGATTTCATCTTAAAACTCACATGATATCTATAGTCTTGATTTATCTTTTAGATTCTGTATGTAAGTATGACAGAGAAAAAAACAGTTCATTGAATCTTACCTCTCTCTAACTATCTATTCTTCTTGAGGTAATGGGCTTAGTAAATAATGATATTTAATGCAATGATTGACAGAATTATTCAGTGATGCTTTCACATGGTACAGTGCTCTCTGTGTTCTTAGAATATTCTAGTTTCCTCCATCTCAGATAACATCTGTTCCTGTTACTTTCTGTTTTCATCCTCCGCCCTCACATTTCTACATTTCTGAAATTGTATTCATTCAGTCCAACTGAGAATCCAAATACTGTAAAATGTTATCACTAGTGTTCCCTGAAACCACCCTCAGTCTGAGATTCACTATATAAACTCACAGAAATCAGAAAAACTATTATATTCATGTATAGTTTGTTAGAATGAAAGGGTACTGATCAAAATCAGCCCAAGAAAATGGCACATAGTATAGGGTCCAGGATAGGCAAAATATTTGTTTCTATTTACTCTCTCCCAGTGGATTCTTATGGATAGCACCGTATTCTCTCAGCAGTGATGCTGACAGCATACTGTCATGAGCATATAATATTCCCAGAGCATATAATATTCCCAACCAGAGAAGTTTACCAAGTCTTGGTGTCCAGTGGGACAAGTCGTTTAAGCATGAAGTGCTCATGCTGTTGATCTATTGACTCAATTGCCAGCCTCTCCTGAGGTCAAACTAACACTGTGTGGCTCAAGGTCTTCAACTTAAACCACAATTTTAGTATAAAGCTGGATAACAGTCTGGCATAATTCAAATTCCCAGGTAAACAACAACTCTTAGCAGGCAGGATATCCCAGGGATTTAGCAGTTATCTCCTAGAGGCTAGTCAAGGGCCAGACCCTTCTTTGGAATGTGCAAAGTTCTAACAACCCAAGACTGCTGAGTTACTCCTTTGCTGCACAAATGTAATTTACTGCATGAGCCACCACCCCCATCATCTCTACCTAAAATAAATTACTTCACTTCTGAAATCTCATAGCACTTTATTTCTTATTGTATATGTGTGCCTTGATAAACTAAGGCCATTATGTGTCACACTTGTGGAATCAGAGAAAATAACTTACCAATTGCAGAGATTTTGATTTGCTGAGTGAGTCTGCAGGCTGAGAAAAATTGCTATAGTTTAGATTATGAAAAGGAGGAAGTTGGAATGACTATGAAAGAAATCAATGTTAAGCCTTAATTGTATAATTGAGGGGAGAAACTTGAAGAAAGGGCAAGTGGCTAATTGAGAAATTTAAGCTGTCTTGCTTCCCATGTAAATTTTAACAAAATTCATATAAATTACAAGTCCTTGGAGAGAAAGAAGGAAGAGGTAAAGGAACATTTTGAGAAAGATGGGATTCAGGCAAAACTCTAAGACAACCAACCTTGTTGATGCTACATATAATGGTTCAAGTAAACTCATGATTTTTCTTTGAACTTTTAATATTTGAGAGAAGATCCTGGTGGCTCAGCAGTAAATAATCTGCCTGCAATGCAGGAGCTGCAGTAGATGCAAGTTCAATCCCTGGATCAGGACAATCACCTGGAGGAGGGCCTGGCAACCCACTCCAGTATTCTTGCCTGGAGAATCCCCATGGACAGAGGAGCCTGGAGAGCTACAGTTCATGCGGTACAAAAGAGTTGGACATGACTGAGCAAAAACATATACCTAGCATGTTTTTTGGTATGCAACTTAATAACTTTCATCTTATAACTAGGATGTGTCAGAAACTATCCTAAATGTTATATGCAGTATATAACCTAATCCTGTGAGATTAGAATTTTTACATAGCAAAAAACTGAGGCAATTTAATAAGTACTCAAAATCCAAAACTAATGAGTGGCTTTAAACTTGTGATTGGCACAGTGTCAATACCTTTAAATACTAAATAATACTGAGCCTCATAGTATATCACTAGTTGCTAGATTGCTACACTGAATTAATATTTTGTGTTTATCAAAAACCTGCTTAAAAGTTGATATTCAGATTAATTCCTGACTATTTCAGGTCAGATCATAAGGGAAATTTAGACCTTCATATCAGAATGTTTTCTTGTTAAAAGCAAAATATTGAGCTAGAATGGGTGACAGGTTTGACTCAGAATATATATTGTCTTTATTAAAATTTGAACTTCAGCTTCAACAAATAAAACATATTCACCCTCATATTGTCATCAAAAAGAGGATATAGTAAGTAGTGAAAACTAAGTCATGATTTGCTGTTCAGCACAAACAAGAGACCTTGAGCAAGACCATTATTTTCCTGAAAACTGACTGTCAATACTCACTGAGAAGTCATAATGAATAATTTGACTGTTCAATGCAGTGGGAGAACAGTTGGGGGTAAACTCTGAAACAGGAAATAGGTATACACTATCTTCTTCCTTTGACAGTTGTCACTCACTTCACTATTTCTGAGAAATAAAGATCAGAGCAGAATATACCCACAGACAAAAGAAATCAAATCAAGAATGCAATGAAGCAAATAGAAAGAAAGCAAAACAATTGATAGGAACTAAAGCAGACTGTTTTGGTCTCCAGGGCCAAAGTAATAAAAAAGAAAATAGTTCAGCTGAGAACAGGGACCCCACAAGAGACTGAGCCAGAACTGCCTTTCAGTGTTTGAATGTCTCATGTGGAGTTTTGGGTCAACAGTGGTCTGCCACAGGGACAGGGGCTCTGGATGCAGCAGACCTGGGAGGCACAGTATGTGGCATAAGTCCTCTTGGAGGACTCTTGGTCACCATTAACTCCACCAGGGAGCCACTGAGCAGAAGACCCAAAAACTGGAGAACGATTATAACAAGGTAGTTCTTGCATTATTATGAAAGTTCTAGGACCCACAACAGAATTCCCAACCTGGGGATCTGGCAAAGGGACAGAACCCTTAGGGAATTTGACTTTGGAGGCCAGTGGGATTTGATCACAGGACTGGGGAAACAGACTTTTGGAGGGCACAAACAAAACCTTGTGCATACCAGGATCCAAGAGAATGGAGCAGTGACTTCCACAAGAGATTGACCCAGACTTGCCTGTGAGTGCCCAGGAATCTCTGGTGGAGGTGTGAGTTGACAGTGCCTACCATGGGGTCAGGGGCACTGAATACACCTGTGCTGGGATTACCACCATTACCCCTACCATAGTTTGGCCTCAGGCCAAACAACAGGGAGGAAACAGTTCCACCCATCAACAGAAAATTGGGTTAAAAATTTACTGAGCTTAGTCCATCCTAAAGGAGATCAGTCCTGGGTGTTCATTGGAAGGACTAATGCTGAAGTTGAAACTCCAGTATTTTGGCCACCTCATGTGAAGAGTTAACTGATTGGAAAAGACCCTGATGCTGGGAGGGATTGGGGGCAGGAGAAGAAGGGGTCGACAGAGGATGAGATGGCTGGATGGCATCACCGACTTGATGGGCATGAGTTTGAATGAACTCCGGGAGTTAGTGATGGACAGGGAGGCCTGGCATGCTGCGATTTATGGGGACGCAAAGAGTCGGACACGACTGAGCAACTGATCTGAACTGAACTGAGATTGGTCTTGCAAATCAGAACAAGACCCAGCTTCACCCACAGCAAGTCCCTCCTACCAGGAAGATTTCACAGGCCTCTGACTCTTATCCATCAGTCCAGTTCAGTTCAATCACTCAGTCATGTCTGACTTTTGACCCCATGGACTGCAGCAGGCCAGGCCTCCCTGGCCATCACCAACTCCTGGAGCTTACTCAAACTCATGTCCATTGAGTCGGTGATGCCATCCAACCATCTCATCCTATGTTGAACCCTTCTCCTCCCACCTTCAATCTTTCCCAGAATTAGGGTCTTTTCAGGTGAGTCCATTCTTTGCATCAGGTAGCCAAAGTATTGCTTTCAGCTTCAGCATCAGTCCTTCCAATGAACACCCAAGACTGATTTCCTTTAGGATGGACTGGTTGGATGTCTTTGCAGTCAAAGAGACTCTCAAGAGTCTTCTCCAACACCATAGTTCAAAAGCATCAATTCTTTGGCACTCAGCTTTCTTTAGTGTCCAACTCTCACATCCATACATGACTACTGGAAAAACATAGCTTGGAGTAGATGGACCTTTGTTGGCAAAAGTAGTGTCTTCTTTTTAATATGCTGTCTAGGTGGTCATAACTTTTCCTCCAAGGAGCAACCATCTTTTAGTTTCATGGCTGCAGTCACCATCTGCAGGGATTTTTGAGCCCACAAAATAATGTCTGTCACTGTTTCCACTGTTTCCCCATCTATTTGCCATGAAGTGATGGGACCAGATGACATGATCTTAGTTTTCTGAATGTTGAGTTTTAAGCGAACTATTTCACTCTCCTTTTTCAGTTTCTTCAACAGGATCTTTATTTCTTCTTCACTTTCTGCCATAAAGGTGGTGCCATCTGCCTATCTGACGTTATTGATGTTGCTACGGGCAATCTTGATTTCAACTTGTGCTACATCCATCCTGGCATTTCTCATGATGTACTCTGCATATAAATTAAAGAAGCAGGGTGACAATATAGAGCCTTGACATACTCCTTTCTCAATTTGGACCCAGCCTGTTGTTCCATGTCCAGTTCTAAAAGTTGCTTCTTGACCTGCATACAGATTTCCCAAGAGGCAGGTCAGGTGGTCTGGCATTCCCTTCTCTTTCAGAATTTTCCAGTTTGTGGTCATCCACACAGGCAAAGGCTTTGGTGGAGTCAATAAAGCAGAAGTAGATATTTTTCAAGAACTCTCTTACTTTTCTGATGATCCAACAAATGTTAGCAATTTGATCTCTGGTCCCTCTGCCTTTTCTATATCCAGTTTGTATATCTGGAAACTTACGGTTCACATACTGTTGAAGCCTGGGTAGGAGAATTTTGAGCAATGCTTTGCTAGCATGTGAGATGAGTGCAATTGTGTGGTATTTTGAACATTCTTTGGCATTACCTTTCTTTGGGATTGGAATGAAGACTGACCTTTCCCAGTTCCACAGCCACTGCTGAGTTCCAAATTTGATGGCATATTGAGTGCAGCATTTACATAGCATCATCTTTTAGAATTTGAAATACCTCAACTGGAATTCCATCACTTCCACTGGCTTTCTTCATAGTGATGTTTCCTAAGGCACACTTGACTTCACATTCCAGGATGTCTGGCTCTGGTGAGGGATCACACCATCGTGGTTATCTGGGTCATAAAGAATTATTATTATTATTATTATTTATATTTCTTCTGTGTATTCTTGCCACTTCTTTTAATATCTTCTGCTTCTGTGAGGTCCATACCATTTATGTCCTTTATTGTGTCCATCTTTGCATGAAATATTCTCTTGGTATCTCTAATTTTCTTGAAGAGATCTCTAGTCTTTCCCATTCTAGTATTTTCTTCTATTTCTTTGCATTGATCACTGAGGAAAGCTTTCTTATCCCCCCTGGCTATACTTTAGAACTCTGCATTCAAATGGGTATACCTGTCCTTTACTCCTTTGCCTTTCACGTCTCTTCTTTTGTCAGCTATTTGTAAGGCTTCCACAGACAACCATTTGGCCTTTTTGCATTTGGGATGGTCTTGATCACTGCCTCTTGTATAATGTCTAAAACCTCCGTCCATAGTTCTTCAATCACTCTGTCTGTCATATGTAATCCCAGGATTCTATTTGTCACTTCCATTGTATAATCGTAAGGGATTTGATTTAGGTCATATATTAATGGTTTAGTGGTTTTCCCTACTTTCTTCAATTTAAGTCTAATTTGGCAATAAGGAGTTCATGATTTGAACCAGTCAGCTCCTGGTCTTGTTTTTTCTGATGGTATAGAGCTTCTCCATCTTTGGTTGCAAAGAATATAATCAATCTGCAAAATCAATATTGACCATCTGGTGATGTCAATTTGTAAAGTCTTCTCTTGTGTTGTTGGAAGGTGTTTGCTACAGCCAGTGGGCTCTCTTGGCAAAATCTGTTAGCCTTTACCCTGCTTCGTTTTTTACTCCAAGTCCAAATTTGCCTGTTACGTGAGGTATCTCCTGACTTCCTACTTTTGCATTCTAGTCCCCTATAATGAAAAGGACATCTCTTTTGGGTGTTAGTTTAGAAGATCTTGTAGGTCTTGATAGAACCATTCAACTTCAGCTTCTTCAGCATTACTGTTCGTAGCATAAACTAGGATTACTGTGATATTGAATGGTTTGCCTTGTCAACGAACAGAGATCATTCTGTCGTTTTTGAGATTGCATTCAAGTACTGCATTTCAGACTCTTTTGTTGATTATGACCGCTACTCCATTTCTTCTAATGGAGTCTTGCCTGCAGTAGTAGATATAATGGTCATCTGATTTGAATTCACCCATTCCAGTTCCTTTTAGTTTACTGATTCCTAAAATGTTGACGTCCACTCCTGCCCTCTCCTTTTTTACCACTCCTTGATTCATGGACATAACATTCCAGGTTCCTATGCAATATTGCTCTTTACAGTATCAGACTTTACTTCCGTCACCAGTGACATCCACAACTGGGTGTTGTTTTTGCTTTGGCTCTGTCTCTTCATTCTTTCTGGAGTTATTTCTCCAATGATCTCCAGTATTATATTGGGCACCTACCGACCTGGGGAGTTCATCTTTCAGAGCCCTATCTTTTGACCTTTTCATGTTGTTCATGGGGTTCTCAAGGCAAGAATACTGAAATAGCTTTCCATTCCCTTCTTCAGTGGACCACATTTTGTCAGAACACACTCCACCGTAATCTGTCTGTCTTGGGTAGCCCTACACAGCCTGGCTTATAGTTTGATTGAATTCAATAATGCTGTGGTCCATGTGATCAGTTTGGTTAGTTTTCTGTGATTGTGGTTTTCATTCTGTCTGCCCTCTGATATGTAAGGATGAGACTGATGGAAGTTTCCTGATGGGAAGGACTGATTGAGGGGGAAACTGAGTCCTTTTTGATGAGTGGGGCCATGCTTAGTAAATCTTTAATCCAATTTTCTGTTTATGGGCAGGGCTGTGTTCCTTCCTTGTTGTTTGACCTGAGGCCAAACTGTGGTGGAGGTCATGAAGATAATGGACCTCTTTCAAAGGGTCCTGTGCATGCACTGCTTCACTCAGTGCCCCGACCCTGCAGCAGGCCACGGTTGACTTACACCTCTGCCAGACTCCTGGACACTCACAGACATGTCTGAGTCAGTCTCTTGTGGGGTCACTGCTCCTTTCTCCTGGGTCCTGTTGCACACAAGGTGCTATGTGTGCCCTTCAAGAGTCTGTTTCTCTAGTCCTGTGTGAGTTCTGGCAGCTCTATGGTGGGGTTAATGGTGGCCTCCTCCAAGAGGGCTTATGCCATACCCAGGTCTGCTGCACCCAGAGCCCCTTCCCCTGTGGCAGGCCTTTGTTGATCCCTACCTTCACCAGAGACTCTCAAACACAGTTCTGGCTCAGACTCTGTGAGGTCTCTGGGTCCTGGTGCACACAAGCTTTGCTTGAACCCTCTAAGTGTCTCTGCCGGGTAAGGGGTTTGATTCTAAATCTGATTTTTCCCCTCCTACCATCTTGCTTGGGTTTCTCCTTTGCCCTTGGATGTGGGGTATCTATTTTTGGTGAGATCCAACATTCTCCAGTTGACAGTTGTTCAGCAGAGAGTTGTAGTTTTAAAGTTCTCACAAAAGATGAGCACACGTCCTTCTACTCTGTCACCTGAGGGCAGATAAAGTGAAAACAACAAGAAGAGAAAACTAACCAAAGTAAGTACATGGATCACAGCCTTGTCTAACTCAATGGAAATGTGAGCCACTCCAGGTAGGGCACCTAAGACAGACTGGTCATGGTGGATAGCCCTGACAAAACGTATTACACTGGAGAAGGGAATGGCAAGCCACTTCAGTGTTCTTGCCTTGAACAGTTTGAAAAGGCAAAAAGATATGACATTGAAAGATGAACTCCCCAGGTAGGTAGATACCTAGTATGCTACTGGAGAAGAGTGGAGAATGAATGAAAGAGAATGAAAGAAAGAATGAAGAGATGGAGCTAAAGCAACAACAATGCCCAGCTGGGGATGTGACTGGTGATGTAAGTAAAATCCAATGCTTTAAAGAACAATATTGCTGTTCTCTCACAACATCCCACCCTCGCCTTCTCCCACAGAGTCCAAAATTCTGTTCTGTGAGAGAACAGAATTGAAACATGTATATTATCTAGGCTGAAACAGATCACCAGCCCAGGTTGGATGCATGAGACAAGTGCTTGGGCCTGGTGCACTGGGAAGACCCAGAGGAATCGGGTGGAGAGGGAGGTGGGAAGGGGGATTGGGATGGGGAATACATGTAAATCCATGGCTGATTCATGTTAATGTATGACAAAAACCACTACAATATTGTAAAGTAATTAGCCTCCAACTAATAAAAATAAATGGAAAAAAAAAAAAAAAAGAACAATATTGCATAGGAACCTAGAATGTTAGGTCTCAGTCATGTCAGACTTCGCAACCCCGTGGAGTGCAACATGACAGGCTTCCCTGTCTGTCACCAACTCTTGGAGCTTGCTCAAACTCATCTCCATCGAGTCGATCATGCCATTCAACATGTCATCCTCTGTCCTCCCATTCTCCTCTTGCCTTGAGTCTTTCCCAGCCTCAGAGTCTTTTCCAATGAGTCCATTCTTTGCATCAGGTGAACAAAGTATTGGAGCTTCAGCTTCAACATCAGTCATTCCAATGAATATTCAGGACTTGAAAAGATGGGGGGAAAATGGAAGCAGCGAGAGACTTTATTTTCTTGGGCTCTAAAATCATTGCAGAAGGTGACTGCAGCCATGAAATTACAAAATGCTTTCTCCTTGGAAGAAAAGCTATGACTAACCTAGACAGCATATTAAAAGCAGAGACATTACTTTGCCAACAGAGGTTTGTATAGTCAAAGCTATGGTTTCTCTAGTAGTCATGTATGGATGTGAGAGTTGGACCATAAAGAAAGCTGAATCCTGAAGAATTGATGCTTTTGAACTGTGGTGTTGAAGAAGACTCTTGAGAGTCCCTTGGACTGCAAGGAGATCAAATCAATTAGGTCCATAAGTCAAGGTAAATTGGAAGTGCTCAAATAGTAGAGGACAAGGGTGAACATCGACATTATAGGAATCAGTGAACTAAAATGGACTGGAATGGGCAAATTTAATTCAGATGACTATTATATCTACTACTGTGGGCAAGAATCCCTTAAAAGAAATGGAGTAACCCTCATAGTCAACAAAAGAGTCCAAAATGGCAATACTTGGGTGCAATCTCAAAAATAACAGAATGAACTCTGTTCATTTTTCAAGGCAAATCATTCAATGTCACAGTAATGCAACTCTATACCCCAACCACTAATGCTGAAGAAGCTGAAGTTGAACGTTTTTATGATGACCTACAAACCTTTTAGAACCAACACACACACACACACAAAGATGTTCTTTTCATCATAGGTGACTGGAATGCAAAATTAGGAAGCCGAGAGATACCTGGAATAACAGGCAAGTTTGGCCATGATGTACAAATTGAAGCAGGCAAAGGCTAACAGAGTTTTGCCAAGAAAAGGCACTGGTCATAGCAAATACCTGCATCCAACAAGACAAGAGACAACTCCGCATGTAAACATCAACTCCACACATGGTCAATAATGAAATCAGATTGATTATATTTTTTGTAGCCGAAGATGGAGAAGCTCTATACAGTCAGCAAAAATAAGACTGGGATCTGACTGGGCTCAGTTCATGAACTCCTTACAGCAAATTTGAGATTTAAATTGAAGAAAGTTGGGAAAACCGCTAGACCATTCAGATATAACCTAAATCAAATCCCTTACAATTATACAGTAGAAATAACAAATACATTCAAGGAATTAAATCTGATAGACAGAGTGCCTGAAGAAAAATGGACAGAAATTTGTGACGTTGTACAGGACACAGTGATCAAGACCACCCACAAGAAAAAGAAATGCAAAAAAACAAAATGGTTGTCTGAGGAGGCCTTACAAACATCTGAAAAAAGAAGGGAAGCGAAAGGCAATGAGAAAAGGAAAGATATATCCACCTGAATGCAGAATTCCAAAGAATAGAAAGAAGAGATTAAAAAAAGCCTTACTCAATTATCAATGCAAAGAAATTGAGGAAAATAATAGAATGGGAAAGACTAGAGATCTCTTTAAGAAAATTAGAGATACCAATGGTACATTTCATGCAAAGATGGGCACAATAAAGAATAGAAGCAATGTAGACCTAACAGAAGCAGAAGATATTAAGAAGAGGTGGCAAGAATACACAGAAGAGCTATGCAGAAAAGATCTCCATGACCCAGATAACTACGAGAGTGTGATCATTCACCTAAAGCCAGACATCCTGGAATGGGAAGTCAAGTGGCCCTAGGAAGCATCACTATAAACAAACATAGTGGGAGTGATGGAATTCCAATTTAGTTATTTCAAATCCTAAAAGATAATGTCAGGCAAATACTGCATTCAATATGCCATCAGATTTGGAAAACTCAGCAGTGGCCACAGGACAAAAAAAAGGTCAGTTTTCACTCCATTCCCAAAGAAGGGCAATGCAAAAGAATGTTCATATTACTGCACAATTGCACTCATCTCACACGCTAGCAAAGTAATGCTCAAATTCTCCAAGCAAAGCTTCAATGGTACATGAACTGAGGATTTCCAGATGTTCAGGCTGGATTTAGAAAAGGCAGAGGAATCAGAGATCAAATTGTCAACATCCATTGGATCATCAAAAAAGTAAGAGAGTTCCAGAAAAACATCTACTTCTACTTTATTGACTATGCCAAAGCCTTTAAGTATGTTGATTGCAACAAACTCTGGACAATTCTTAAAGAGAAAGGCATACCAGACCACCTGACCTGCCTCCTGAGAAGTCTGTATGCAGCTCAATAAGGAACAGTTAGTACAGGACGTGGGACAACAGACTGGTTTCAAATTGGGAAGGAGGACGTCAAAGCTTTAGACTGTCACCTTGTTTATTTAGTTTATATGTAAAGTACTTCATGTGAAATGCTGGGCTGGATGAAGCACAAGCTGGAATTAAGATTGCTGGGAGGTAAATCAATAACATCATATATGCAGATGAAACCATCCTTATGGCAGAAAGTGAAGAAGAACTAAAGAGCTTCATGATGAACGTGAAAGAGGAGAGTGAAAAAACTGGCTTAAAACTCAACATTCAAAAAAGGAAGATCATGGTATCCAGTCCTATCACTTCCTAGCAAATCGATGAGGAAACAATTGAAACAGTGACAGACCTCACCTTCTTAGGCTCCAAAATCACTGCAGACCATGACTGCAGTCACAGAATTAAAAGACTCTTAATCCTTGGAAGAAAAGCTCTGATAAACATGGAGAGCATATTAAGAAGCAGAGATATCACTTTGCTGACAAAGGTCTGTGTATCGCAAGCTATGGTTTTTCCAGTAGTTATATAGGTATGTTAGAGTTGGACCATAAAGAAAGCTGAGAGCTGAAGATTTGATGCTTTTGAACTTTGGTGCTGGAGAAGACTATTAAGAGCCCCTTGCACAGCAAGATGATCAAATCGGTCACTCGTAATATATATCAACCCTGAATATTCATTGAAAGGACTGATGCTGAAGCTGAAGCTTCAATACTTTGGCCACCTTTGACCAAATACTTTGGATGGGAAGAACTGACTCTTTGGGAAAGAAACTAATCTTGGGAAAGATTGAGGGCAAGAAGAAGAGGCAACAGAAGCTGGGATGGTTGGATGGCATCATTGACTCATAGACATTAGTGTGAGCACTCTGGGAGATAGTGAAGTACAGGGAAGCCTGGCATGCTACAGTCCTTGTTGTCACAAAGAGTCACACATGACTGAGTAACTGAGCAAGAAGAAAACAAGATTTAAGTATATGAAGAAAACAATTTATTCCTAAATCTCAAAATCTTAGAATATTGAACTCAAAGATAACTAAAACTAATCTGTTACAGGCTCTTATGGTAGCTCTCAGTCTCCTGGTCAAATGTTTTCTCACACTTCCACCCTTATTAATGATTCTATTAAAAATTGTTTTATATCTTGATGTAACTGTCCATATAATGGAAATATGTCTGATGTGTTCAGAGAAGAGGCTGACTATAGAGAATTATATATATGCCATATAGAAAAAGAGCTCATAGGAGATATTATGCCCTATTGACTAAGCATTATATTATTGTTCTGCTTCCTAAAAATGAGAGTTTTCTGCTAAACACTGGCCTGTGCAAAATTTAAGCTATTAAGAGTTTACAAATAGAGCTGGAGATTCGGAGAGAATGCCAAATTATCTGCCTTAACTCTGAGCATCTGCCAGTAAAAGTAGACTTGCATGACAATTCTCTAGATGCAGAGATCCCTACTTTATTGGCGAGAATAGAGCAAGTTAATTAGGTCTTCTCCAACCTCATGTTATGTTTGCTTAAATCCAGGAAAGAAGATAAGCAGTCTTTGCTCTAGGATCGAGAGTCACCTATTGGTTTTAATATTCAGTAAATCAGTTGCCCATTCCCAGTCTTAAATAATCTTTCTCTCATTTAACCTGACCACAAAACTAGTTTGGGTTGTGCAACTAAAACTGACTTCCCATGTGGCTTGAATTTCTGGATATTTAATACTAGAATGTAACTATGCATGTGTGCATGCTAAGTCACTTCAGTTGCATATGATTCTTTCCAACACTGTAAACTACCATGATCCTCTATCCACAGGATTCTCCAGGCAAGAATACTGGAGTGGGTTGCCATGCCCTCTTCTAGGGGATCTTCCCAACCCAAGAACTGAACCAGCGTCTGTCTCCTGCATTGGCAGGCAGGCTCTTTATCAGTAGCGTCACCTGGGAAGCCCAGAATGTAACTATAACCATTCTCTATTCACGGTTCTGGCTCACTGTGAATAGCAGATACATGAATACAAAATCAGCTTGCCAGTAGGACTGCAAAATTTGCTCTTGTCCGAAATTGTGATCTAAAAATCTTACCATTCTTAACTTGAGAATACTCACTCTTAACTGAAGCAACTCATAACCTGCTTCTCACATGGTTTATGAGCAAATGGAACACTGTTCCCTTAGTAGTAGTGATGATTAGGTAATTCAGTAAATGATAGCGGCAGTTCAAAACCGAAGTTCGGGAAGCCAGCCGAATTTTTGAGGTACCAAGAGTAACTGTAATTATGCACAGTACTTATTTAAATACAGATTCCCTGGTGGCTTAGCAGTAAAGAATCCGCCTACAGTGCTGGAGAATTAAGAGACTCAGGTTCCATCCCTGAGGAGGGAAGATCCCCTGGAGGAGGGCATGGCAACCCACTACAGAATTCTTGCCTGGAGAATCCCGTGGACAGAGGCGATTGACCTGCTGCAGTTCATAAGGTCGCAAATAGTCAGGCATGACTGAAGCAACTTAGCATGCCTGCATACGGAACCTGAACTAGATTTGCTGAATCCAATTTTTCATAGTTGTCTTTGAGAATTCATTTTCATATAGAGTAATATACTTTTTAAAATTATCACTGTAAGCAGGATATAGCAAGTTGTGATATGTTTTAATGAAAAAATATTGACTGATAAGTTCAACTAATTAAATAAATATATATGTAATGGTGAGGGAACAGCTATGTATGAGAATGGCTATATCTCAGTCTATAATACTCATTAATCTAATGAAAGAATATATGCATTGAAGGACTTCAACAACTTAGAAAAGGCATCAGTGATTAGGGATGGATATTGCATATGACCAAATTGCCCACGAATATACTAACAAGTGTATGGTTAGTTCTCATTTGTTTAGGTTTCTCTGTGACCTGAATTAAGTATCTCCCCAGCTCTCCATTTTGCTCTCTTGTCACTCCAGTCACACCAATTAATTCTTTACTCCTAGCACTACCTGGGAAGCCCTAAGCACTTCTCAGTTCAGTTTAGTCATTCAGTCATATCTAACTCTGTGACCCCATGAATCACAGCACACCAGGCCTCCCAGTCTATCACCAACTCCTGGAGTTCACCCAAACTCATGACCATCAAGTCGGTAATGCCATCCAGCCATCTCATCCTCTGTCATCCTCTTCCCTTCCTGCCCCCAATCCCTCCCAGCACCCCGGTCTTTTCCAACGAGTCAACTCTTTGCATCAGGTGACCAAAGTATTGGAGTTTCAGCTTCAGCATCAGTCCTTCCAATGAACACCCAGGACTGATCTCCTTTAGGATGGACTGGTTGGATCTCCTTGCAGTCCAAGGGACTCTCAAGAGTCTTCTTCAATAAAACAGTTCAAAAGCATCAGCTCTTCGGCGCTCAGCTTTCTTTATACTCTAACTCCCACATCCATACATGACCACTGGAAAAACCATAGCCTTGACTAGACGGACTTTTGTTGGCAAAGTAATGTCTCTGCTTTTTAATATGCTATCTAGGTTGGTCATAACTTTCCTTCCAAGGAATAAGCGTCTTTTGGTTTCATGGCTTCAGTCACCATCTGCAGAGATTTTGGAGCCCAGAAAATTAAAATCTGACACTGTTTCCACTGTTTCCCCATCTATTTCCCATTAAGTGATGGGACCAGATGTCATGATCTTAGTTTTCTGAATGTTGAGCTTTAAGCCAACTTTTTCACTCTCCTCTTTCACTTTCATCAAGAGGCTTTTTAGTTCCTCTTCACTTTGTGCCATAAGAGTGGTATCATCTGCATATCTGAGGTTATTGATATTTCTCCTGGCAATCTTGACTTATTCCAGCTTGCGCTTCTTCCATCCCAGCATTTCTCATGATGTACTCTGCATATAAGTTAAATAAGCAGGGTGACAATATATAGCCTTGAAGTACTCCTTTTCCTATTTGGAACCAGTCTCTTGTTCCATGTCCAGTTCTAACTGCTGCTTCCTGATCTGCATATAGATTTCTCAAGAGACAGGTCAGGTGGTCTGGTATGCCCATCTCTTTCAGAATTTTCCACAGTTTATTGTGATCCACACAGTCAAAGGCTTTGGCATAGTCAATAAAGCAGAAATAGATGTTTTTCTGGAACTCTCTTGCTTTTTTGATGATCCAGTGGATGTTGGCAATTTGATCTCTGGTTCCTCTGCCTTTTCTAAAACCAGCTTAAACATCTGGAAGTTCATGGTTCATGTATTGCTGAAACGTGATTTGGAGAATTTTGAGCATTACTTTACTACTGTGTGAGATGAGTGCAATTGTGTGGTAGTTTGAGCATTCTTTGGGATTGCCTTTCTTTGGGATTGGAATGAAAACTGACCTTTTCCAGTCCTGTGGCCACTGCTGAGTCTTCCAAATTTGCTGACATATTGAGTGCAGCACTTTCACAGCATCATCTTTCATGATTTGAAATAGCTCAACTGGAATTCCCTCACCTCCATTAGCTTTATTAGTAGTGATGCTTCCTAAGGCCCACTTGACTTCACATTCCAGGATGTCTGGCTCTAGGTGAGTGATCACACCATCGTGATTATCTGTGTCCTGAAGATCTTTTTTGTAAAGTTTTTCTGTGTATTCTTGCCACCTCTTCCTAATATCTAATGCTTCTGTTAGCTCCATACCATTTCTGTCCTTTATCAAGCCCATCTTTGCATGAAATATTCCTTTGGTATCTCTAATTTTCCTGAAGGGATGTCTATCTAGTCTTTCCCATTCCGTTGTTTTCCTCTCTCTTTGCATTGATCGCTGAGGAAGGCTTTCTTATCTCTCCTTGTTTTTCTTTGGAATTCTGCATTCAAATGGGAATTTCTTTCCTTTTCTTCTTTGCTGTTCACTTCTCTTCTTTTCACAGCTATTTGTAAGGCCTCCTCAGACAGTCATTTTGCTTTTTTGCATTTTTTTTTCCCTTGGGGATGGTCTTGATCCCTGTGTGCTGTACAATGTTATGAACCTCTGTCCATAGTTCATCAGGCTCTCTGTCTATCAGATCTAGTCTTTTAAATCTATTTCTCACTTCCACTGTATAATCATATGGGATTTGATTTAGGTCATACCTGAATGGTCTAGTGGTTTTCCATACTTACTTCAATTTAAGTGTGAATTTGGCTATAAGCCACTCATGATCTGAGCCACAGTCATCTCCCAGTCTCATTTTTGCTGACTGTATAGAACTTTTCTATCTTTGGCTGCAAAGAATATAATCAATCTGATTTCAGTATTGACCATTTGGTGATGTTCATGTGTAGAGTCTTCTCTTGTGCTGTTGGAAGACAGTGTTTGCTATGAATAGTGCATTCTATTGGGAAACTCTATTAGCCTTTGACCTGCTTCATTCTGTACTCCAAGGCCAAATTTGCCTGTTACTCCAGGTGTTTCTTGACTTCCTACTTTTGCATTCCAGTCCCTTATAATGAAAAGGACATCTTTTTTTTGGTATTATTTCTAAAAGGTCTTGTAGGTATTAATAGAACCATTCAACTTCAGCTTCTTCAGTGTTACTGGCTGGGGCATAGGCTTGGATTACCACGATATTGACTGGTTTGCCTTGGAAACGAACAGAGATCATTCTGTCATTTTTGAGATTGCATCCAAGTACTGCATTTTGGTCTCTTTTTTTGACCGTAATGGCTACTCCATTTCTTCTAAGGGATTCCTGCCTGAAACACTTCTAAATATGCCTAAAAATAAAAATACATAGAAGGAATGTGACAAATTTGATTAAAAGCCCAATTTAGGTTTTTAATTCTAAAGTAGAGACAACTAGTGACAGCCAATATTTCAGAGGTAAGCCCAAGAGGAAAAAGTTTAGAAATTAACTTAAGCCAATAAATAATTAGAAAGAAAATTATTAAATAACATTATAGAAACATGTGGCAGATTTTATGCAATTTAAACCCCCTTAAATATAGTTTAAACACTTCCCTGCTATCCTAGCTGGTAAAGAATCTGTCTGCAATGTGGGAGACCTGGGTTCAATCCCTCGGTTGGGAATATCCCCTGGAGAAGGGCAGGGCAACCCACTTCAGTATTCTTGCCTGGAGAATCCCCATGGACAGAGGAGTCTGGTGGACTACAGTCTATGGGGGTGCAAAGAGTAGGACTTGACTGAGCACCTAAGACAGGACAGCATATATAGTTTAAAGATAGAAGAGGCAGCCCGATGAACAAAACCCTGTTAAAATATGACTTTCAAAAGTTAAAGAACATGATTCCCTTTAAAAAATATAAACCTGTATCAAAGATTTACTTAAAACATTAATGAGGTAGTCAGCTAGAAGGAAATGCTTGTTAGAAAGAATGTAAGAGAAATAAAGTTATTTATAGACATTGGAACAATATCGATACTTATATTCAAAGCTGGCTACTGTTTGACCGTAATAAAGCTACAACTTTGGAATTATCTTTTCATTGGGCATAAATCATTTGCATGTCTATGGGACAAAAACCATTTGATGTCCTATTGTATGAAGATCATTTGCATTACTATAATTTTTATGAAAGTGAAAGTGAAGCTGTTCAGTCGTGGCCGACTCTTTGCGACCCCATGGACTGTAGCCTACCAGGCTCCTCCATCCATGGGATTTTCCATGGCAAGAGTACTGGAGTGGGTTGTCATTTCCTTCTCTAATTTTTATAAGTTAATATCAACTTTTAAAGAGTTGTAAAACATCCTATCCAATAGTAAATAGTAAGTCAAAGAAAAGTGCATACTCCTAAAGAGATAAATAATCTTCAAGTGAAACTATTAGACCCATGTAGCAAGTGCCAGTTAAACACTGGAAGGGCACAACTTCATCCTTTTGCTTTATTTCCAAATGTTTGAAATTTTTGTTTTCTTAACATGTTGACAATGCCAAGCATGAATAAATAATCACTAAATGTCCTAACACTGCCTAATACAAAATATCCCTTTTCCTCTACTACAAGTTATGAGGTATTTTCAAGAAGCATCTCTTTAATCTATTTAAATTTTAAGATAGTAACACTTTAGTCATTACATTTGGGTGTTTGAAAGTGAAAGTAAAAGTGTCTCAGTCGTTTCTGACTCTTTGCGACCACAAGGACTGTCCATGGAATTCTCCAAGCCAGAATACTGGAGTGGGTAGCCTTTTGCATATTTAGGCTCCTCCAAAAAATTCTCATTTTGCAGGATCAGGATAATTTAAAATTGTGACAATAGATAAGTCATTTAAAAGAGATATTTTCACATCTTTAGCATTTACTACTTTCAATCTTCTACTAAGAACATGTATTTTTTTGAAATGTCTTCTTCAGAAGATCATTTAAAAAATGTAATAGCATTTTGGAAAAAAATACAAAGCAGACCAAAGTCACAATGCAGGATTTATTGCCTTTAATGAAAACATTAACTACACTAATAGAGAGTTGTATTATCACTGACTTAATGCATATCTTATGAGTACCATACCAAAATGGAATGTTTGAAAGCTTTAAGCTCAGACAAGATATTTAAAATTGCAACAGCTCTTGTAAGAGTCAACTTACAATGGTGGAGATGTGTTATGGTTTTATTTATGCTATAATTTAGAATTTTCAACTTTCCCTAAGGACATGATGATAGAGAAGACATAGTGACTTTTAAACAAATATGTGGAAGACTGACAAAATGTTTTGTAGCCCTAGTGAGCCAAGAAGCAACAGAATTAAGATTTAATTGTGACAATCATAACTGTTCACTGAGTCAAAATCCCAGATAAAAGAATGAATACATATTACTGTTGTGTTAAAATTTATTTGCCAAGCAAAATTTAAAACAACAAAGATGACCAAGTCTAAAATATTCTTATCCTTTATAGCATCTGAGGAGTCAAGGAATAGTATCAGATGATTGAAAGTAGATCTTTGATCAGAGGAAGAATATAAATAATAGTTTAGAAGCAAAATATTTTTCTTTTCCTCAGAGACCTGTCTTTTCAAGTATCTTGAAATCAACATCTCACCTTTAAACTAAAATTATCTCCAGGTCAAGATCAGAGAATGGACAAAGGAGTACTGCTTTTTTCCCCTATAATTTAAGTTAGAGAAGCAAAAGGTGTTTCTATGCCTTTGTGGCATATTTTTCAGACCACCAAGATTAAGACTTTTCACACAGAAATTTACAGCCCAGACCTTATAGTAATAAATATAATTTTAGCATTCTGAGTTTACATGTAGAAAGGATGGTTCATTTCATCACTAACAATGTTATTATTGAATAAAGGAGCACACACACACACACACACAGAGTTTAGAAAAATGTGCAAAATTGGTCTTTGTGGTAAGTTTGTGCATTTTTTAAAAAAACATACTAAATTCACATTGGATTGAGTATTTAGTAGTAGGATATCTATTCCATTCATCTCCTTCCTCAGTCTTTCAGTGAATGAATTGTCAGCCCTTTATTTATATTAGGTTTTAGTATGCAGGTTTGATATTATAGTTATATATATACATATACACACACGTATATACATATGTGTGGTTGTGTGTGGGAATGGGGGTGGTTTTGGGGAGTAGATGTGTGCAGAGTATGGTATATCCTATGGAAGTTCCACTATAGGTTGATACTTCATTTGGAATGCTTTCTTTGCTTTTCTTTACTAGAAACATTGAACAGTCAAGTAAGCAAAAATGTGGATATTAGGATATCTACTAAAATTCTTTCTATGCCATCAAAATTAGCAAATAGCTGCTTATGTGTTGGAATATATTTATGTATTTCAAGAACTTCAGCTATGTTCCCAATAGTTGGACCTTATTCTACTATTCCTGTCCTACACACTCTTTATAATATCTACCTCCAGCTCTCAGAATCTGTACTCTTTTCTAACATCATATGGAAAAACTTAAATGAACATTTTGGCCAACCCAATAGAATCATTTCCACTTTACCCTCAAGTTTTCTTAGTAAATATGCTAGTTAGTTTGGTCATTTACCAGCAGACCTACAGAGTAAACAGGTAACAGCAAATGTAAGATTGGATGACGATCTCTCTGCAGGGATGGACTTTGACTATAGTCAGTTTTAAAACTCATCCAAAAGTACCCCACTAGGTGAACCAATGTTTCCCAGCTGTCTCAGTGGTAGAGAATCTGCCTGCCAATGCAGGAGACATGGGTTTGATTCCTGGGTCAGGAAGATCCCATGGAGGAAGGCATGGCAACCCACCTTAGTCTTCTTGCCTGGAGACTCCCATTAAGAGAGGAACCTGGGGGTCTATGATCCATAGAATCAGACACAACTGAAGTGCTTTAGCATGCATGCACTCAAGAAAAATGAATATTTGCACCATAAATAGTGTGACCTTAATGACATGGTGACCAAAGGAGACTAGTCTGTCTTTCTAAAGTTAACTTACCATTTCTAGATGTAGTTGCCATTTCCTTCTTCAGGGAAATACCCACTCCAGTATTATCACCTGGGAAATCCCATAGACAGAGAAGCCTGGTGGGCCACAGTCCATGGGATTGCAAAGAGTCAGACACAAGTTAGTGAGTAAACAACAACAACGAGGTGAACCCGTGTAGCCTGTTATCCTTTCCATATGAGTTGGGGGCGGGAGTTGCTGGGGTCAGGAATTGGATTTAGACCACTGATATGAACTTTAGTTCAAGCTGACTGATTTTAAAGGATTTTAGAGCTTATGTCCTAAAGATTTGGAAAAAGTGAGCAGAGTGCCTGGCTTAGAAAATGGGTCAAATGGAAATTGGTAAAAAGAGAGTATGCCTCCTCTCCCTGCAGTTGCTTTCCCCTTTTTAGATGGCTTTGCCTATGAAGACTTCATCTTTCTTTTATCTACCTTTTATGGAGTAAGTCTATATAGTAACATGAACCAAGATGTTAGAAAATCTCAGCGTTAAGAATAAAATGAACAGTAGAATTTTGGTGCTTGCATTTATGCTATTTTTTTATATTTATACATACATATCATGTTTCCTGTGTATGAGGTTGCCAACTTGTAAGGTTCATTTTAAAAATTATAATATTTGCATCCCTGTGGCATAGGAGGATAACCTTATTGTGAATTTATTTTTTATATGAAAAATTTGGAACATCTCAAATAGAATTTTTCTTTGATCTTGTTCAAAAGTCTGTTTGTATTTGAATCTAGCTCCTTCACCTACCATTTCTGTTACATTGGGCACAAATTCATTTAACAAGTTGTTTAAACTTTCTGTTCCTCAGTTTCTTTCAATGTAAAATGAGGATAATAGTAACACCTATGACATAGAGGTATGAGAATTAAACAGAGGTAACATTTGCAAACAGGTTTAAACAATGCCAAGTACATAGTTAAAGACAAGCAAAGGGTTGATGGATAAAATTTTCAAATTCGGAGAAGTTAATAAAATTGTCAGAAGCTTTCATCAAATCTTTATCATAAAAGTATTAACTTCTTAATATAAAACTGAAGGAAATTGATTATAACCTGAGAGACAGTCTTTCAGAAAGCTCTGAGGACTGTTCCATTTGTTAGAAGTCAAAACACAGTTTTATTGATATAAATTTTTGAGAGAAGGGGTTGTAAGTCAAACAACGTATTGGCAGCTTATACAATCCAGATTTGTATGTACAAAGTGAACAATAGGTCATTGTGACTCCTTGCAAGATTAAGAAAGATCTCTTAAAGAGATGTAGTTAACACAGATGTGCAACATATACTAAAGGGGAAGGAGGAAGTCCAAAGAGACAGAAAAAAAATTATGCTAAAATTTTTCTATCTTGCCATATGAATTTTATTTCATCAATACAATGATTTGCCTGAGGAAGACTCACATTTCCTAACAGAAATTCAAGGAAAATAATTTTGAAATATTTAGCTGGAAGAGGGTTTGCAAAATGGAAATAAAAATGGGTTGCTGCATGTATACCAAAAAGGAAAAAAAAAAAAAAAAAGCATTCTGGGATTATAGCATGAAATTAGATTAGTAAGATTTATAGTCAAATGAAGGTAGCAGGATTTTTATAACATGACCTCATTATTTTCTCACCAGTTTAAGAAATAATACAGAAACAAACTGCTGGATATTAAGGAGTTGCTATAGAATCAAATTGTCTGTGATCAAGTCAAAGCAGGTGGTACATAAATAGGTGCTTTCAACAAATGGAAATGTAAAACAGTACATTATGTATATAAAACATAGTAGATGAACTGTTTTTAAAAAACATAATTTTTTTTCAAACTGTTGATAGGAAAAAAAAATACAACAATGGAGCAAAGTTTCAGTTTTATTCAGGGACTTTACTGAGACTAACTTGGAAAATAGCCTCTTAGTAGCTCCAAGGGGAGTTCGCCAAAGAAATAGGAAAAGAACCAGTATACATGTACGAGGTTTTTGGCTTGGGGATGCACCTAGTCAATCATATATATTGGTAAAGATTACTGCTAATTACCAAAAACTAGCTATCTCAAGTGTTATTTTAATGTTTTTCTATGTATGAAAAGATGCAAGAATCTAGGATCATTGAAATTCTTCCTTAGTTGTGCCTCAGTTATCGAGAGGTCCATGATTTGCAACACAGAATGCTTCATCCTAGTTTCCTCCATCTTGAATTCCCCTCAGGGCACACTGTCTGTGGGTGACTGCACTGGGTTGGAATTAATCTTTTGTTTAACTGGATGATGAAGACTTTTCTCTTCCTCTTTACAATGCAATAAATAAATATATTTTAAGAATATTTATTTATTTCACTTCACTGGTCTTAGTTGTGGCGTGTGGGATCTAGTTCCCTGACCAGGGATTGAATCTGTGGCCCCCCTGCACTGGAACTGCAGAGCTCCAGCCACTGGACAAACAGGGAAGCCCCAAATAAATTAATTTTTAAAGTAAATGATCAAGGCGATGAAAGATAGAAAGAGAAAGAAAAAAGGTGAGAAATCTGCTCTAATTAAATTTCACTAAAATAAGATTAATCTAGGCTTTTAGTCTTTTAATTTCAGATTTCACTGTAGTTAAAAATTATATGTTTGCTTAAAACATTACTTTTATCTTTGATAATTTGGTCAAGACATCTTGAGGAAGAGAGAGTTGATGTAATACATTTAGGTTAAACAAGAGGATTATAGAGTCAGGCTACACTTGTTTCAAATTCTGCTTTCAAAACTTACTATAATCGTTCTATGCCCTTGAATAAGTCTCTTATCCTATTTTTGTCATAATTTTCTTGTATAAAAATGGGAATGTTTTCTAAAATATTAAAAGAGATAATGCAGGCATATGCAGTACCTAGGATGTACCAAGTATGTTGTGGCACTCAATAAATATGATACAATTTATATATATACATTACAATTTTGTCATAGAAAAATGCCAGTATTTCCAAGAAAATTAGAACGTAACCATTCATTTTAAATTATGCCCTAGGGAAAAAAAAATAAAAATAAATTATGCCCTAGATTACTATAATTTTTTTTTTCTAAAACTTTATGAATTTGCTTTTTTTTGTTGTTGTTAGGTCTGTATATTCATGATTTAGATTCCAAAATCTGATTCATGGCTAGTCTGCCTATAATTATCATTTTGACAAATGAATACAGTGTTGAAAGTATTTTTTGTTCCTATTTAACTCTGGAATGAATTAAATACTTATTCATCATATCTATTCATACACTTTCTAGGTTGTAATTCACCTATAATTCAGGTGTCAGTGTCAGGTGTTCTTGGAGGTGTAGCCCAAAATTCCTAGTCTTCTAATGAGCTAGAGGAGGAGGGGGTAAAGGGAAGAAAAATCTTTGCAGATGTGAAGTGTTGAGGTCATTGGCTTCACCATCACATGCAGAAACCAATATCTCTCATCCTGGTATCAATGGGATCAAAAATCTAGTAAATGAGTATAAATAATCATCTAATTTTGAAATACCACCTCACCCACAATCATCAGCCTGGGCACTTGTGTATATGCATGTCCATGTGAGCACACATACACACACACTCACACACTTGACTGTAACTCTCTGTCATGAAGAACTAAGGGAAATTAAAATTTTCTACCTGAACACACTAAGTCAGGAAAGACAGCAACACTTTTAAGATATTAAAGAGTCACAATATTCTCTTTCCCTTCCTTACTTTAACTGGAGTGATCAGACTGTAGCCATATTACTTGATACACTGGCAGAGCTAGAATATGACTTTTAAGCAAAGGTCTGTCCTAAATGCAATAGGATAAAAAGCTAGGTGCGTGGTGTAACTTGAAAGACACAATGAGAAACTGCTCTCCCAATCTGTTCAACATTGTAACTGAAATTTCATCATCCAAGCTCATTCTCTGAATTTCTAGGGATAATAAAAATGCATGGAGTTCTTTAAATGTTAAAATAAAGCACCATTAGTCATGTTTTTTGTGTGGTCAAGAATAAGAAAACACTTTACAACAATGAGATCAAGCTGTGCAGTGATAACATACAAGATAGAAACTTCTGAAAAATAAATGTACCACCAAACTCAAAGTTAGTAACATTTAGGTTATTAATTATTTTCATAGGAGTCATAGTAAGACCTATTAAGAATCTAGAAGGCATGAAGAGGGAATCATAAGAAGAAGGGACTTTCTGAAAAGGGGGGGAGAACAATGTCTGTAGCTCAACTTTGTCATCTATATAATTTTGTCTGTAGGAACCTGGCAGGCTACAGTCAATGGGGTCACAAAGAGTCGGAAACAACTGAGTGACTAAGCACACACACACATAAGCTACTGCCTTTATATATAAATTTTATATATAAGTAGAGCATATAAGCATGGTGAATATATGGTCCCCATTCTTCCAGCAAACATACAGTCAAATGTGTGGTGGTGGTTTAGTTGCTAAGTCATGATGGACTCTTGAGACCCCGTGGACTCTAGCCTGCCAGGATCCTCTGTCCATGAAATTTCCCAGGCAAGAATGCTGGAGTGGGTTGTCATTGCCTTCCCCAGTGTACTTCTCAACCCTGGGATCGAACTCGTGTCCCCTGCATTGTAAGCAATCTCCTGCATTGCAGGCAGATTCTTTACTGCCCAGCCACCAGGGATTCCTAGTTAAATGTGTAGGCTCTGATAAAACTCTAGTCCAAGTATAGAGTAGAATTACCTTTACCTTTACAATATAGTATTATTACTGCAATCAACCTGAAAGCAAAACAACTTTAACAGCCTATGTTATATCTTCTTAAAGGATTATTTCAAATACTCTTGAAACATTTACAATGTAAATAAAGGCAAAAAATGGCTGTGTTGGGAACTGAGAAGACTTAGAAATCTATTCTTTCTGAAAATGTTAATGTATCTTCTTAATAAGATCCGTGTTTCATTGGTTTTAGACACATCACTGAGACTTTAGAAAACATTGACATGTTCACTAAAAATGGACGATTTTAGCTTAACTGTTTGCAGCTTCTTTTCACTTTCTTAGTGTCACTCCACTCACACTAGTAATTAAAACTTGAGTTTTGAAGACTTTTTTCCTGAGACCAGGCTGAGAAAAGTAAAAAGGAAATGAAGCAGAAGGCTTACAAGCAAGGAAACAGTGTGACCCATAACTAAAAAACCAACTAAAAAAGCTATGCCAAACCTAGACAGTGTATTAAAAGCAGAGACAACACTTTGCTGACAAAGGTCCCTATAGTCAAAGCTATGGATTCTCCAATAGTCATGTATGGATGTAAGAGTTCAGTAAATAAGGCTGAGTACCAAAGAATTGATGCTTTTGAACTGTGGTTTTGGAGAAGACTCGAGAGTCCCTTGGTTGCAAAGAGATCAAACCAGCCAATCCTAAAGGAAATCAACCCGAATATTCATTGTAAGACCTAGTGCTGAAGCTCAAACTCCAATACTTTGGCCACCTGATGTGAAGAGCTAACTCATTTGAAAAGACCCTGATGCTCGGAAAGATTGACGGCAGGAGGAGAAGGTGACAATAGAGGATGAGATGGTTGTATTGCATCACCGACTCAATGGACATGAGTTTGAGCAAACTCCAGGAAAAGGTGATGGACAGGAAAGCCTGGCTACTGCAGTCCATGTGGTCTCAAAGATTCGGACACTACTGAAAAATTGAACAACAGCTGAGTACAAGGAAAGCATGTGCCTTATTCCATTAAGGCTATTATAACAAAATACTTTGGACAGAGGTGGGGAGGGTACCAGGGAAACCCTGATTAAACAAGAGAAAAAAATTCTCTAACAGTTCTGCTGGCAATAGTCATGAAATCAGGAAGCCAGCAGCATCAGGTTCTAGAGAGGACTCTCCAACTTACAGATTTTTGCCTTCTAACTATCCTTCTGTAGCAGAAAGACACACAGAGCTTTGCCTTTGCCTTTTCTTGTAAAGGTACTTGTCCCATCATGAGAATCACATCTTCATGATACATTTCACTCTGTTCCCCAAAGGCTGCATCTCCAAATACCATCTTGTGTGTGTGTTATGTGTGTGTTAGTTGCTCAGTCATGTCCGACTCTTTGAGACCCCATGGACTGTAGCCCGCCAGGCTCCTTTGTCTGTGGGATTCTCCAGGCAAGAATCCTGGAGTGGGTTGCCATTATCTTGTTGGGGATTAAAGCTTATCCCAGATAAAATATGCTACATATGTGTGTGTGTATGCTCAGTTGCTTAGTCATGCCCTACTCTTTGTTACCCAATGGACTGCAGATGGCCAGGCTATCCTGTCCATGGAATTTCCCAGGCAAGAATACTGGAGTGGGTTGCCATTTCCTACTTCAGGGGATCTTCCTGACCCAGGGATTGAACTCGAAATTCCTGTGTCTCCTGCATTGGCAGGATAATTCTTTACCACTGAGCCACCTGGGAAGTCCATGTTACATATATAACTGACTAAATGAGGGTGTGGACAGCCCTGATTGTTGTTCTTCCAGTCAATAAGTCATGTCTGACTCTTTGCAAGCCCATCAACTGCAGCACCCTGACTCCACGGTTCTTCACTATCTTCCAGAGTTTGCTCAATTCCATACCCATTTCAGTGATGTTATCTAACAATTTCATTCTCTGCTGTTCCCTTCTCCTTTTGCCTTCAATCTTTCCCAGCATCAGAGTCTTGCCCAAAGAGCTGTTTTTTCTGCATCAAGTGGCCAAATTATTGGAGCGTCAGCTTTAGCATCAGTCCTCCCATCATTTGAAAGTGTTGATTTCCTTTAGGATTGATAGATTTGATCTCCTTACCATCGAAGGGACTCTTCGAGATTCATCTCCAGCACCACAATTTGAAAGCATCAATTCTTTCAAACTCAGCATTCTTTATGGCAAAACAGAATGCCCTAATAAGTCCTGCTTTCAAATCAAACCAGCACTCACTTCTTTTGAATGCAAAAAAGTTCATCATATTCTAAGAAACATGAATGACCAAAGAAGACTATTATGTCTTTTTGACTCATGCTCGGTTCAGTCAGTTCAATTCTTCAGTCATGTCTGACTCTTTGCAACCCATGGGCTGCAGCATGCCAGGCTTCCCTGTCCATCACCAACTCCCAGAGCTTGCTCAGACTAATGTCCATTGAGTCGGTGATGCCATCCAACCATCTCATCCTCTGTCATCCTTTTCTTCTCCCGCCCTCATTCTTTCCCAGCATCAGGGTCTTTTCTAACGAGTCAGTTCTTCCCATCAGGTGGCGAAAGTACTGGAGCTTCAGCTTCAGCATCAGCCCTTCCAATGTATATTCAGGACTGATTTCCTTTAGGATTGACTGGTTGGATCTCCTTGCAGTCCAAAGGACTCTCAAGAGTCTTCTCCAACACCACAATTCAAAAACATCAATTCTTTGGCTCTCGGCTTTCTTTATAAGTCCAACTCTCACATCCATACATGACTATTGGAAAAACCATAGCTTTTACTAAATGGACCTTTGTTAGTGAAATAGTGTCTCTGCTTTTTAATATGCTATCTAGATTGGTTATAGCTTTTCCTCCAAGAAACAACTGTCTTTTAATTTCATGGCTGCAGTCACCATCTGCAGGGATTTTCGAGCACCCCAAAATAAAGTCTGTCACTGTTTCCAATGTTTCCAATCTATTTGCCATGAAGTGATGGGAGCAGATGTCATGATCTTAGTTGAGTTTTAAGTCAACTTTTTCACTCTCCTCTTTCACTTTCATCAAGAGGCTCTTTAGTTCTTCTTCAGTTTCTGCCATATGGGCAGTGTCAACTGTATATCTGAGGTTATTGATATTTATCCTGGCAATCTTGACTCCAGCTTGTGCTTCATCCAGTCCAGCATTTCTCATGATGTACTCTGCATTTAAGTTAAATAAACAGGGTGACAATATACAGCCTTGACATACTCCTTTCCCAATTTGGAACCAGTATGTTGTTCCATGTTCAGTTCTGTTGTTTCTTGACCTGCATACAAATTTCTCAGGAGGCAGGTCAGATAGCCTGGTATTCCCATCTCTTTAAGTATTTTCCACAGTCTGTTGTGATCCACACAGTCAAAGGGTTTTGCATAGTCAATAAAGCAGAAGATGTTTTTCTGGAACTCTCTTGCTTTTTCAATGATCCAATGATGTTGGCCATTTCATCTTGGTTCCTCTGCCTTTTCTAAATCCAGCTTGAACATCTGGAAGCTCACAGTTCATGTACTGCTGAAACCTAGCTTGCAGAATTTTGAACATTACTTTGCTAGCATGTGAGATGAGTGCAAGTGTGCAGTAGTTTGAGCATTCTTTGACATTGCCTTTCTTTGGGATTGGAATGAAAACTGCCCTTTTCCAGTCCTGTGGCCACTGCTGAGTTTTTCAAATTTGCTGACATATTGAGTGCAGCACTTTCACAGCATCATCTTTTAGGATTTGAAATACCTCAACTGGATTTCCACCACATCCACTAACTTTGTTCATGGTGATGCTTCCTAAGACCCACTTGACTTCCCATTCCAGGATGTCTGGCACTAAGTGGGTGATGACATCATGATGGTTATCTGGGTCATGAAGATCTTTTTGTATAGTTCTTCCGTGTCTTCTTGCCACCTCTTCTTAATATCTTCTGCTTCAGTTAGGTCCATAAAGTTTTTGTCCTTCATTGTACCCATCTTTGAATGAAATGTTCCCTTGGCATCTCTAATTTTCTTGAAGAGATCTCTAGTCTTTCCCATTCTATTCTTTTCCTCTACTTCTTTTCCTTGATCACTGAGGAAGGCTTTCTTATGTCTCCCTGCCATTCTTTGGAACGCTGCATTCAAATGCATATCTTTCATTTTCTCCTTTGCCTCTCGCTTCTCTTCTTTTTTCAGCTATTTGACCCCACAAGAGACTGACCGGGACTTGCCTGTGTGTATCCAGGAGTCTCTGTTGGAGGCCTGGTTTGGCAGTGGCCTGCTGCAGGATCGGGGCACTGAGTGCGGCCCCACATGCACAGGACCTTTTGAAGGAGGTGGTCATATTCTTCATTACCTCCACCATAGTTTGGTCTCAGATCAAACAACAGAAAATTGAATTCAAGATTTACTGAGCCTGGCCCAGTAAAGAAAGCTGAGTGCTGAAGAACTGATGCTTTTGAACTGTGGTGTTGGAGAAGACTCTTGAGAGTCCCTTGGACTGCAAGGAGATCCAACCAGTCCATCCTAAAGGAGATCAGTCCTGAATATTCACTGGAAGGACTGATGTTGAAGCTGAAATTCCAATACTTTGGCCACCTGATGTGAAGAGCTGACTCATTTGAAAAGACCCGGATGCTGGGAAAGATTGAAGGCAGGAGGAGAAGGAAACAACAGAGGATGAGATAGTTGGATGGCATCACTGACTCAGTGGACATGAGTTTGAGTAAATTCTGGGAATTGATGAAGGGCAGGGAGGCCTGGCATGCTGCAGTCCATGGGGTCACAAAGAGTCGGACATGACTGAGCTAATGAACTGAACTGAACTGAGCATGGCCCCACCCATCAGAGCAAGACCCAGTTTCCTCCAGTCAGTCTCTCCCACCAGGAAAATTCAATAAACTTCTTACTCTTATCTGGCAGAGGGCAGACAGAGTGAAAACCACAATCACAGAAAACTAATCAAACTGATCACATGGATCAAAGATTGTCTAACAATGAAACTATGAGCCATGCCGTGTAGGGCCACCCAAGACAGATGGGTCATGGTGGAGAGTTCTGACAAAACGTGGTCCACTGGAGAAGGGAATGACAAACCACCTCAGTGTTCTTGCCTTGAGAACCCCATGAACAGTATGCAAAGGAAAAAATAAATGACACTATCTCATGTTACTTTGCTTCATTAACCAACTTATGTTGAAATAAATAATATAGAAGGAAAGAGAGAGGCAGACCAACATACACTTCATTTTTTTTTTTTTTCAGTCTTTTCCGATTCCTCAGTAAACCAAAGGTTGGTAGAATATGCACAAATAATGGAATGAAATAGCATTTTGAATTAGTTTTGTGTAACAGTTCTATTGTTCTTATAGGAAATAAGGACTTGGCTTTCAGACTGTTGATTGTATATGATGGATCACTATGCATATATGAGCTTCAAACTGAAGTGTATAATTTCAATGATCCCACATATGTATATGGAGGTACTCAGATATCTGCATTTAGTGGTGCAGGAGTAAAGCTAATGACAGTAGGGTATGAACATAAGTTGATGCTTTAGGGCCAGCTCTCGTTTGAGGTAGTGAAGTCTCTGAGGCAAATAATGGGATAAATGCAACCAGTAAAATCTAGATGATTTAATCTTATTCCCCGAGGAATTGGCAAAGTAGATAGTCAAGGAGAAATGTGAGGAAATAATAGCTATATATATATATATATATATATATATTACTATTATTATTATTATTATTATTATCTACCCTAATGAAGCAGCAAGTGTTTTGGAGAGACAGAGATAAACAAAGCAGCAATATGTCCAGTGTTTGAGACAAAATACATTCATATTATACACTGAAATTGGTGGTGGTGGTCTGGAAATATTGGTTTAATCACACAATATTGCTTTGTGACCATTCTTCATGGAAATGTAGTCCTGAGATCAGATGGTTATGTGCATTTTACTCTAGGAACCAGAAGCTATGGTATAAAGAGTATTTCACTGAGAACATACTAGAAATACTAGAAATTCCCTCTTTTTCTTAAATTTCAGACAAAATTTCTAAGGGTTAATATTAATATTTATTTATGGTCACAGCAGAGTAGAAAGGGACATTTTATCTGAGTAATGATTCAAATTTGCCACGGTGTCTGATATTCAGAAATTACCATCAGTGATATGAGCAACACCTCTTTTGGATGAAGGAGATGAAGACAAAATGAGGTTAATCTTTGGCAAAGAGAGAAAGTGCCCACTTCCTCCTTGGCTCTGAAGGGGTATAATTCATAAAAGCCGTAAAGATGAAGATAGTACTTACAGTACTTACATACATTAATCACAGAAATTTCAAGTCACTTGAGTTATCACCTAATTCCTTTGATATCAAGGGTTCAATATTCATTAATATGTCTCTTTTCCTGTGAAGAATTCGGTTTCCTTAATAAAGCTGATCTTGCTGCAGATGAGTCTAGCATTACAATAATCATATTTCAATGACCCCAGTCATACTTTGAAGCAAAGTGCTGACTGAAATGAAGAGATTGGAATGGGATTTGACTGCCTCCCTCTTAATACCAACCCTGTTCTGGCCCCCCAGTTCTCATTTGCCTACAGATAATTTTTGGAAATACTGGAACAAAAGAGAGAGCTGCATCATGACAAGAAGAAATATAAGCTGGAAAATTTCCCTTGTAAGTGACAAGTTCCACCCTATTAAAATATGGTCTGTTTTTTAAGAGCATAAGAATTTTAAAACAGTTTTTATATCCTGTACTTAGTGCAGTTGCAGGACCACTGAATCCAGGCATGACATACTTTCTTAAAGGACTGACAAAGTGTAGACTGAACAACTGCTTGTCCTTTTTGAGATTATTTAGAAGAAAGGTTACTTTCAAAATAGGGCAATTTTTCCATGAAGCTTTCAGTTGACTCCCTAGAGCTATTGTCTAATTTCACAATACAATTCAGAGGTGGAGAACTTAGGGGTTGTTCTACTTGCTATCTTAGAATGTAAACACTTAGATTTGTCTTATGCTTAAGAATTTGGGCTTTGTTGTTAAAGAGCCTGAAATCAAATCATGGCTTTGGCACTGTTCCTGTATCATTATATAAATGATTTACTCTCTAAGCCTCAGTTTCCTTGCCTTTAAACACCAATCAGTGATCGGTAATAGTCTAGAGAGTGTTACTAAATTAAATAGCACAATGTTGGAAACAACTGACTAGAGTGCTGAGCATGCAAGAAGTGCTTATTACTGATACTACCGTATTTCCCATTTCTCTTACTGTATATTTTTATATATCATTAAGAGAGAACTATAGATAGAAATGGATAAAAATTAAGATAAATAAAAGTAGTAGCTTATTAGCATCCTGTGTAATATGAGAGTGAAATTTTTTAAATATATTGAAATGTTTTTATTGTTCATATTCCAACTAGACAGTAACTCTGTTCTATTAGTTGAACATTTACATATGTGGGAGTACATCTGCGATCCTCACATATAACTTGAAATACAGACAAACTTTATTTCTTAGTGACTATTTATAAGAGAACATGAATAAAGCATGAGAGCACATAAAACAGAATCTTTTACTCAACTAATATTTAGTCACTGTTAGTTTTCATCCTTTTCAGTGCACATAAGTAGAGATATTAACAATGGTACTACACCTAATAATATAGTAATAATAATGGTTAACATTTATTGTTTATAGTGTTTTAGATACTATTTT